>NC_052307.1:11643113-11943113 GCF_016432855.1 Salvelinus namaycush
GGACGCCCTCCGGAAGTTGTCATAATTACTGTGTAAGTCTATTGGAAGGGGGTGAGAACCATGCGCCTCCAAGGTTTTGTATTGAAGTCAATGTACCCAGAGGAGGATGGAAGGTTGCTGTCCTCCGGCTAAACCATGGTGCTACCCTACAGAGGGCTGTGGAGGCTGCTGTAGACCTTCTTTGCAAAATAGTGTGTTTTAATCAATTATTTGGTGACACGTGATTTTATTTATTATTGTTTTATCTAAAGATGATAACTTTTTAAATGTTTTACAATGAAAATGTTTATGAAATTCACTGAGGAGGATGGTCCTCCCCTTCCTCTTCTGAGGAGCCTCCACTGCTCTATGCATATTCTAACCTTGAATTTAAGCATCAAATAGCATTCTATTCACCCACTATACATTTGAGGTTGAGCTTATAAAAATCATAATTCCCTCATAAATCCACCACCTTTATGCACAAGGAAACCATGAATAAGGTTGAGCGAAACTGCCGGTTCCAAATGGAAAAGGTATCCACTTAATTTTTTTTCACTAGAAATAACAGCATTTTCCATACACTGTAATTTATACATTCATAAGAGCTAGGTACATGAGTAATACGTTTGGAGAAGGTGATTGTAAACACACAATTGTTTTAGATGATTTTTCCTTAAGATCCCTGGAGACGAATGTGAAAGCATCCATAAGGAAGCAAACACGTCAGCGTGACATGTATTGCGGACCCTTTTCCACAGTGAAGTAGGATATACATAGCTGTGCCGTTATTCAGAATGTTAATTGTGTGCCCTCAGAATTTGCGTTTAAGAAATGTGGAGACCCAAGCTAAAGGGCTTCTGTTGTGCTGAACCTGCCGGGTTGATGTATGCGATTTAGAATGTTTCGATTATATGCCCGGGCTTTTCTCTGTTTTATTTTACAATTTGCATCAGGTTAAATATTAGCCACTATCGGGAGCCACCGTCAGTAATACCCACATACATTTATTTTTGCATCATTCCATTCCATTCATTGTACCTTTCTTGCCTCTGTCACGTCCTTGTAAGTAATTGCTGAGGGTCGCTAGCATTAGTGGACCATAGGCTAACGTTGTGCAATCATTATGGAACTCAGACCACAGTTCACAACGACTGGGCCGTCATATAGTTCCATGATTAGAGAGAATTAGGGTAGATTCATAGGACTATTGTTCAACCCCAATTGTACACTTTTCCCCACCTTCCAATAGTTTATGGATTGAACTTGAATATGACAACTTTCAGGATGAATCAAACCCCTGTATTTTTTATTCATCAATATACGTTGTGCGTAAAGGCTCTCCAAACCAATTTTCTTTTTCATTCATACGTACTTTCATAACACTAAAATGTGCCAAAATTACATACAGGATCAGAGTATTTTTAAATCTACCAGTTTGCGCTGAAACGGAGACAAATATGTAAAGATGGCAGTCTTTCATTGATCCCTATATTCTGAACCCATTCTCTTAATGTATTCTATTGAGTCTGTCGGAAAAATTCTAATTAGGTGTATACCGTATTTAAAGGGATGGCTTAAGATACATGTACTAAAAAACATATTGAATGAAAACACCATGAGAAAATCTGTTGGCCAGCAAGTGGGAGGATTTTCATTTATTTTATTTGCAATTACCGGCTAACATAAACCCCCTACACACACCGAGCTGCGCTCTGTCCATTGTGCTGACATAGTGCAGCGGGGAGATACAAATTTTGCACCAACCTGTCACTCAATAATTTGAAATGTTTTGCTATTTTTAAATAGGGGGCACAAGTTTGATAGTTGTATGAATTCATCACAATGCAAGCCTCCTCATTAGAATATATTAGCAGCTGCAATGCAATATTAGCTTCACAGTGAAACACCGTTATTATTAAGCAGTCAGTAAAATAGCTTATTTAGCTATCTCAAAAAAACTTTGCCTGTATGATGTCATGCATGCAAGCTTACCTGTCATGTCCACAAAGACGGAGCAGCAGACCAAGCAAGGACAACCTGGTTTTGGAGCATTTCATATTATTCTGTACGTAAATCCGAGACACTCCATTTAGTATGATATGTTATGTTTGATATCGTTACATAAGACAGATGGTTACTTAAAGTGGGGTGGATGGGTGGGAGTATAACTGAAACGTCTAGCAACCTAAAGGTTGCGAGTTTGAATAACATCACAGACAACTTTAGCATTTTAACTAATTAGCAACTTTTCAACTACTTACAACAATACTTTATAGCTACTTTGGGACTTTGCATGTTAGTTAACCCTTCCCCTTACCATAACCTTAACCCTTTCAGCTAACCATTTGACTAACCTTAACCCTTTTAGATAACACTAACCCTAACCCTAACCTGCAGGCTGGCTAACATTAGCGAGCTATGTAGAATTCGTAACATGTCGTACGTTTTGCAGAAGCCCAACATATTGTACATTTTGCCAATTCTGAAAATATTGTACATTTAGCAAATTTGTAACAGATAATTTGAAATGTAATTCGTAACATATCATACGAAATGGGTGATGGACATCCACAAATTAATCCATACCATACGAAACATAACACATTCTAAATGGAGTGTCACGGATTTATGTACAGAATAATAAGAAATGCTCTGAGACCAGGTTGGAGAGGAGGAAGCTATACCATAGTAAGATAATTATTCTGGTTGGGGTCAACTTCATTCATTAACAGCTACTGAGGAGATTGATTCTGTTACTTGTTTACTTGTTATTTGTGTCAGATATTTCCATTTTGGGTTAGTTGTTCACTGAATTGCTAGCACTACTTTCTCACACTTCTACAGTGGCTACAAACATCTCCTGCTCAGTGGAATGAATATGTGTTATCAAGTGATGCAGCCTTCAAATCCCATAATCTACAGGAAAAGTGCTACCTACTAAGTTAGGTGCCTTTGGAGGTAGGTACGCAGCAGCCTTTGGATTGATTAAATAACAACATTAGTTTCCATTCATACAAAGTGTCAAAACCATTGCCCAGCACTGAGTTCAAACTCGTGAGCCTCAAAGTCGAAGCATGCTGCTCAGACCACTGTGCTATGGCAGTTCACAATTCTCTAACAAGCTGTGAGAATACTTGATGGTATGAGGTCGGTTGGTTTGCAGAGCCTTCTCCAAACCATAGCCCCCTAGGTAAGTTACTGCATTGCATAGCCTATAATCACCACTTCCAGCTGCACCCTAGCAGCAATTATAAATGTTTTATATTTATTCAAATTCTCCTGTTACAGGGAGACAATATTTCCGTTTTGACTCTTTTTTTGAAAAGTGTACATACTACATACTGCTAAGAGGTGACTCTCAGGCCCTGAGAACTCACGTTCCTCTTGACATGGATTGGGAAATCGACTGGGAGCTCACCAGAACCTCGCTCATGCATGGATTTGGCTGATTTCTTTTCACAGTCACAATGCAGTCACAGCATAGATGGACCCATTTCTCTCTCTCTCTGCCTATTTCCCTCTCTCTCTCCCTCACTCTCTCTGTCTCTCTGTCTGGCTCTGATCTCTCTCATCACTCTCATCACTCTCATTGGTCACTCCTCTCTCCAGCATGTAACTCTATTGCCGTTTGCCGCCTTTGACACCGTATTTCTGTTCCTATGTCTCTCTTTATCCTTGTGCACTTTCTCTGCCACTTTCTTCCTTGTTCTTTCTCCAATTTGTCACTTAAAGTGTTGCTCAGTACATCATTATGTCAAAGCAGAGAAATGCTTCATTGCCAGCTAACAGTAGCTAGGGTGGAACAAAGTTAGACTTTAATTATCACTTCCTTTAAAACATTCAGCTGGAAAGCTAGAGTGTAATGTTTTTAATCAGAACCCATTATGTTTTGCCCACACTATTAACTCATTTAATATGAGAGAATGATGAGGTCAGTTGTGGTACCATTGCAAATAACCACGCGCGCACACAGACAGACAGACAGACAGACAGACAGACAGACAGACAGACAGACAGACAGACAGACAGACAGACAGACAGACAGACAGACAGACAGACAGACAGACAGACAGACAGACAGACAGACAGACAGACAGACAGACAGAGAAAAAACACACACACACAGCTGTTTGTTGTTATTTTTTCGAATGTAATCAAGGTTCCCTGTCAGATGGTGCTGTCAGCATTTGCTCTCGAGTTTAACAAATTGACAGAGGCAATTTGCATACTTGTGAGCTCTGAAGTAAATGCCAGAGCTGTCTTGATAAGGGCCACGTGTGACTGAACACTGATTTCTCTCTCTATTGTATTTCTTCTCATTTAATGTTATCATCTCTAGCTCTTCACCTGTGGTGATTGTACTGTAGATTGAATGTGTAATGCATATATATTATTTTATAACAAAAAATAACAACTTTTTAATCACGTAATACACACAACATAATACCAATTACAAACTAGGTGGTTCGAGCCCTGAATACTGTTTGGCTGACAGCCGTGGTATATCAGACCGTATACCATGGGTATGACAAAACATTTATTTTTACTGCTCTAATTACGGCGATAACCAGTTTATAGTAGCAATAAGGCACCTCGGGGGTTTGTGATATATGGCCAATATACCACGGCTAAGGGCTCCGCATAGCGCCGTGCGTAAGAACAGCCCTTAGCCATGGTATATTGGCCATATACCACACCCCCTCACGCTTTATTGCTTAATTGAATCAGATCATAATAATTTTATTCAAGGCGATTGACAAATACTGTAAGTGTTGATTTACCATAACATGCAATTGTTTAACAAATCCTCAGTAATGGTTTTACCATGCTACATGGCACGGAAACTCATGGAATGTTTTTATTTTACCTTTATTTAACTGGGTAAGTGAGTTAAGAACGGCCTACACCGGCCAAACCCGGATGACACTGGGCCAATTGTGCAACACCCTATGGAACTCTCAATCACAGCTGGATGTGATACAGCCTGGATTTGCACCAGGGACTATAGTGACGCCTCTTACACTGAGATGCAGTGCCTTCGACCACTGCGCCACTCGGGAGCCCTCGACCTCTGCGCCACCCTTCGACCTCTGCGCCACCCTTCGACCTCTGCGCCACCCTTCGACCGCTGCGCCACTTGGGAATGTGACTATGTTTCCATTTTCTCCAGCAGAATGTTTTACACAATTAGACACAGTCCTCTGTATTAATTTCCATGCATCAATGCGGTCAACCACATAGCATGAAATAGAGCGTAACATATATGATATGGTGGCAGAGCTTTGGATGAAGAATAATTGTCAGTGTGACTTTACTGTAAGGCTCCCCGTGCAGTCAAAGACATTGAGTCACAGACACTCATGACCTTGTGGCATACATTAAAGACACAAAGGTGCAACTCAATAGTCACTGTTACTGTACCACGTTTACCAGTGTCCTGGTAACCACATAAAGGATATAGGTTGATAATATTTCACTTGTGTGTTCAAATAGGCCTCTATGCTTCAGCAAACAACTCTCAACAGTTACCCTCTTTCATCATCAAATAAATTATATTTGATTAAAATTGCTGCACAGTATTCATTTAAAACCTTGATTCTTTATAATAATCCCCTGATGCTGGCAGTGATTTAATTGACTATCCTTGGCTGTTAATTTCATCATATTAAGACATGCCAAAATGATTCTCCCTCTGGGCTCAGACACTCAGAGAGAATATCTTTGTACAAGAGGACTTACGAGTCCAAGGTGATGCACATTGTGACTTCCTTTCATTTCTATTACATAATGCACTTTTTTTTCAGAGACAATCTCAGAGACCATTTCTGTGTGTGACGGCATGCTGTGTTAATATCAAAGGATTAGTTCCAAGAAAACCCTTGAATTCGGTAAAGTTAAAGTCAAATCCACAGCGAAGAACACAATTGTAACAGTCATGAAACTAGTAATACGTTTAGGAACAGCACAAGATTAAGGGATACAATTTATGTTGATATTTTAACACTTTCTCTGTGAATCTTTTCCCAATGTGAAAGCTGATGTTGTGGAAAATTAGATCCAAAGATGAAGGCAGAGACTATTTAATTGTATAATAGAAAAATCTTTAATCAAGCAGCTGCAGGGAAGATCTACTGTATCTCTGATTTCACAGGGATGAACTGCAAGAGTGAATGGCTCCATGTCCCTTACATAGTGGGAGGTAACAATACAATCATACTGTTTACACAACAGTTCTTTATACAAGCAACCGTTCCGGAACACAATGGCCTTGTGTTAGGTTGCAGACATACTAGGAGTCTATGAAAGGAACGGAACATATCCCTTGAGAAGTTACAACAGTTCACCCCAAATTTTGCCATCACACTGGTTTCTCTCTTGTTGGTGAACCCATGGCTACAGAATAAACCCACAGACTTTCTGGACTTAATGTCCTTTCCCACCAGCCAACACAGACAGAAGAATAGCATATTTACAGTAAACAACAGCCGAATGCACTCAGCCTGTAACATATCTTCTGCCTCATCTGAGGGCAACCGGGGTGATCTTAGATAACAATTGGTTTGCACATGCAGGCACCTTTGGGAAAAGGTCAGACTAATACAATGCCTCCTTCCACCCTGTGGGGAGCCAGAATTCTCCCCGGGTTGCTACTGAGATGACCTTGGAAAGGCCATTAAGATGGGGCTGCTATGGTGTGTTTTACTGTTCTCCTCTCTAATAGATAGGGGAGTTGTGTGTTGCCTAAGTAAGTCATACTGCTCCCAGATGCATCTGATGCAGCATATACAGTATAAATCTTTTTAGGGATAGAGGGCAGTATTCGGAAATTTGGATGAATGACGTGCCCAAAGTAAACTGCCTGTTACTCAGGCCCAGAAGCTAGGATATGCATATAACTGGTATTGTTGGATAGAAAACACTCTGAATTTTCCAAATGTTAAAATAATGTCTGTGAGTATAACAGAACTGATATGGCAGACAAAAACCCGAGGAGAATCCATCCGGAATATTTTCTTTTTGAGGGCACCACCCATTGAAATGGCTGCCTATGGGTAAATCAAAGGAATACCTCCCAGATTGCAGTTCCTATGGCTTCCACTGGATGTCAACCGTCTTTAGAAAGAGTTTCAGGTTTGTATTTTGAAAAATTAACTAGAATTTGTCATTTTTCTAAGTGGCTCTCATTTTGACTGCAGTATTGTGGTGCGCATGGATGAGGGCACGCACTTCGTTATTTGAATGAACATACTATTCTCCGTCTTAAATTTGATTGTTTATTTACATATTAGGGTACCTGGGGATTGATTAGAAACGTTGTTTGACTTTTTTGGACAAAGTTTCTTGTTAACTTTTGGGATTCTTTTGTATGCATTTTGAACGAGGGAAACAGGTGGATTACTGAATCAAGCGCGCTACCTAAACTGACTTTTTGGGGATATAAAGAAGGACTTTATCAAACAAAACGACCATTTGTTATGTAGCTGGGACCCTTGGGATTGCAAACAGAGGAAGATCTTCAAAGGTAAGTGATTTATTTTATCGCTATTTCTGACTTTCGTGACGCCTCTGCTTGTTTGGAAAATGTTTTTAATGCTTTTGTACGCGGGACGCTGTCCTCAGATAATCGCATGGTATGCTTTCGCCGTAAAGCCTTTTTGAAATCTGACAAAGCGGCTGGATTAACAAGAAGTTAAGGTTTTAAACAATGTAAGACACTTGTATTTTCATGAATGTTTAATATTACGAATTTTGTATTTTGAATTTCGCGCTCTGCAATTTCACAGGACGTTGTCGAGATGGGGCACTAGCAACAGCATTTCTATATTTATCTATGGTTGATATAAACATTTAATACAATAATTTAATACAATGGGTACTGTCAATAAAACAATTGACAATAATAATAACCAATAATGAAATCATTATAATCAATAAACTGTTCAAGCAATGTGTGTGTGTGTGTGTGTGTGTGTGTGTGTGTGTGTGTGTGTGTGTGTGTGTGTGTGTGTGTGTGTGTGTGTGTGTGTGTGTGTGTGTGTGTGTGTGTGTGTGTGTGTGTGTGTGTAAACTTAACATCATATTCTTGCATCCTCTGTCTTTGTTTTCTCCACTCATTGCCTCTCCTTGAAAGTGCATTGGAGCCCGAGGGGAGGAACCAATGTACTTTGAGAGGGAGATGAGGAATGGAGGAAACAATGGACCAATCTCAATTGCATATCCTTCATTCCTCACATTCCTCAAATCCTCTTTCCTCTGACCTTCTCATCTAATGGGTTTTGAGGAGACGAGGAGAGAGAATGCAACGAATCAAGAAAATGCAATTGAGATTCTCCCAAGGACAGAGGAAGCAAGTATTTGACATCTAATTTTTTTTTACAGTGCCAGACTGACTGACTGACTGACTGAGCTACCGTGATAGCCATGGCCTGTCCAGAAACAACCCCTAGCCCCTACTGCCCAGAGTCTAGAAAATTGTGGAGATCTGAGAGGGATTGATGGGTGGTGACATGGTGAGAGCTCCACCTCACCCTCTGATAGGCTTGGTGGAATTTTGGCAGTATTGCTTACACCTGTCCAGATCTCCACAAGTGTCTAGTGGTAGGGGCTAGGGGTTGTTTCAGGACAGGACCCCACAACCCTTCAGGTGTGTGGTGGATCTACAGCACGACACTTGAGGTATTGGTTGGATGTTTCATTCCATTGCTATACACACACAGATTTTCACAGGTGTAAGCTGGACACCCACGGCACCCTACCAGGCTGATCAGACAGGTCTGGGTAGCCGGAGACCTGCTGGAAACAGAGAAAGTATATATTTACATGTCTACTAGTCACACTCTGGCTTCAATCCAACTAATTAGATGTGCAACCACTGACAAACTATAGCAAAGTATAGCGTACCTCTAGTCTAGCAATAGATACTGTTGTTTTGGCTGTGTATCCCCATTTAATCAATCAATCAATCAAATGTATTTATAAAGCCCTTTTTACATCAGCCGATGTCACAAAGTAATGTACAGAAACCCAGCCTAAAACCCCAAACAGCAAGCTAATTATCTTGACCTCTGTAACAACATAGACACCAAAACGTTCTGTCAAGCCTCCAGATCAACATTAATTAATACACTTTGGCTGTTGTTAAATCGCGTGCACTATCACACAAGCTCTTTATCACTTGACTGTCATTCAGAAAATCCTTTCCTGAATCAGCTGATGTTGCAGCAATAATGTCCATAAGTAACTAAATAGCTAGACATCAAACGCCCATCAAACAACTATTATGCATAATTATTGACGAACCCAGTTAATGACAGTATTAATGGCAGATTTTTGTTTTATTAATCATATTAACGTTTTTCATTCTGTTTGAAGTAGTGGATTTTACAATCACATACTGTACATTATTTGAAATATGTGTGCCCATGAAAACTGTTTTCACTCTTAGGTCTGTGGCAGTCATCAAATTCTGTCAGACAGTTATTGACATGCAAAAGAGATATGCTTATAAGTCCCGTGCCATTATTTTATATTATATTATTTTATAGTAAGAATATAATTGAACTTAGCTGAATAAAATAGAAAGGACACCTGTCAGTCACTCACTGACTGACAGGTGATATTCCTGTTTGAGGAGCATGCTCTCACTGACTGACAGGTGATATTCCGGCCAAACTCTGTATGCCATGAGCTCTCCAACCCTGTTTGGGAACTTCAATAGTAACATGTTTTCGCAAAACAAAACATATTTCACTAAACTGTTGATAGCCCCTCTGAGCGCTCAAGAAATTAGTAAAGGAGAGAGGAGGAGATGGAAACGCATGGTGGTGAGATATTCTGTATAGCTAAATGTAATGTGTCAGCCAAATTCCCTATTAGTAGGCCATTGAAAATCAAATACAAATTCACTATAATTGTAGGCCAACTTTAAGCTACCCTGCACAATCAATGAACCAACAGCATTGCCTAGGGCTATACATTCTCTCCCAGACTTGTCGATGGACATTTTGGAGTGTAGCACAAGGTAACCAGTCCATCCAGTTTGCATAATAATACAGTCCACAATCAAAGGCGACAACTTATGTTTTTCGGAAATTAATAATTTGCTGTAGGCTATGTATTGTATAACAGCACAATCATAATGTTAATTAAGTTACGTTTTACACATCAATTACACATCAACCTACACACAGTACCCCGTAAGTACCCAGTCTGAGGTCCTGAGCACTCTGGAGCAGGTTTTCATCAAGGATCTCTGTGTACTTTTCTCCGTTCATCTTTGCCTCGATCCTGAATAGTCTCCCAGTCCCTGCCACTTAAAAACATGCTCACAGCATAATGCTGCCACCACCATGCTTCACTGTAGGGATAGTGCCAGGTTTCCTCCACCCGTGGCGCTTGGCACTCTTGGTTTCAATCTTGGTTTCATCAGACCAGAGAATCTTGTTTCTCATTGTCTGAGAGACTTTAGGTGCCTTTTGGCAAACCCCAAGCGGGCTGTCATGTGCGTTTTACTGAGGAGTGGCTTCCGTCTGGTCACTCTACCATAAAGGCCTTATTGGTGGAGTGCTGCAGAGATGGTTGTCCTTCTGGAAGGTTCTCCCATCTCCACAGAGGGACTCTAGAGCTCTGTCAAAGTGACCATTGGGTTCTTGGTCACCTCCCTGAGCAAGGCCCTTCTCCCCCGTTTGCTCAGTTTCGCTGGCCAGCCAGCTCTAGGAAGAGTCTTGGTGGTTCCAAACTTCTTCCATTTAAGAATGATGGAGGCCACTGTGTTCTTGGGGACCTTCAATGCTACAGACATTTTTGGGTACCCTTCCCCAGATCTGTGCCTCTACACAATCCTGTCTCAGAGCTCTACAGACAATTCCTTCGACCTCATGGGTTGGTTTTTGCTCTGACATGCACTGTCAACTGTGGGACCTTATAGAGACAGATGTGTGCCTTTCCAAATCATGTCCAATCACTTGAATTTACCACAGGTGGACTCCAATCAAGTTGTAGTAACATCTCAAAGATGACCAATGACAACAGGATGCACCTGAGCTCAATTTCGAGTCTCATAGCAAAGGGTCTGAATACTTATATAAATAAGGTACTTCTGTTTTTTATTTGTAATACATTTGCAAAAATGTATAAAAACCTGTTTTTCGCTTCATCATTATGTGTTATTATGTGTTATTATGTGTGTAGATTGTTGAGGATTTTATATTTATTTAATCAGTTTTAGAAAAATGCTGTAATGTAACAAAATGTGAAAAAAGTCAAGGGTTCTGAATACTTTCTGAAGGTACTGTATGTGTATGGGTGTTTTGAATGAATCATCACCTTAGAAATCGCTGTCCATTTCGTTGTGGATATTGCTTTGAAACAAGATCCACAATGACACATTTTACACTCAGTTTCAACCTACTATTGACCTTCTTTCTTCAAATTATCACGGTGAGGTGAGTTTTAAAAGCATGATACTGTTTTGCTGATAAGTGTTTTGATGTGAATTTTGATTGCATTTGCATTGTCAGAGTGGTTAGAGGGACAATAGAGCCCTGAGTACCAGGCCATTAGGACCTGTTGGTCGTTACCAAGCTGGGTACTACCAAAGCATGTCTAGAGTGCATAAAAGGAGATTACTGTGACTCAATAGTCACATGGAACTTTACTGCGGTCATGACTGCCATGTTGCGGTAATATGGTCACCGCAACAGCCCTAATCACACCGTAAGATAGGGAAATGTTACAAGGTTACAGTACACTTCCGAGATCTCCATAGAAAAAAAGAGTCCTACAGCAATATCCAGGAATTTCACAGGATTAAGGTCAATGTGTAATTCAGTTGTTCTATGCTTAGTATGTGATATAACAACAAAGAACAGTATCATAAATGTAAGGAAAGAAAGTTCATGTTTTATGTCACACTATTGTTGCCAAATCTGTGAAGACCAAGCATGAGAAAGGATTTAAATAGACAGTAGGTTTTGATTCAATTCATTAATTATATATGTTTACCTTTATTTAACTAGGCAAGTCAGTTAAGAAAAAATACTTATTTTCAATGACAGCCTAGGAACAGTGGGTTAACTGCCTTATTAGGTGCGGAAGACAGATTTTTACCTTGTCAGCTGAGGGATTTGATCTTGCAACATTCAGGTTACTAGTCCAACACTCTAACCACTAGGCTACCTGCAACCCCATGGAATGTAGATACATATTGAATCTATCTACGTTCCCCCTCTATATCTTAATGCATTCACATGAAGAGAAAAAAAGCTATTTATTATTAATGATTTTGTAACAGCTCCAAACAGCTCCACTACAAGAAATGCTCATTGGTAGCCTAGGTTATAGAAAGACCTATAATCCTTAGCTCACGGTAGATCTGGCCTAAATAAGATACAGGAGAGGAGTTTGCCTGGCAATCTCTGAAGCTTTTTGGTAGCATACTTGACTTACTTCAATGTTCCATAGGTAACTGGAATCCCAAATAACATTAGCAACAATTTAGTTAGAGAAGTGAATGCTGCGCACAAGGTTGGCCCAGCTCTGCCAAAGACTCCCCACGGACTCCACAAACAAGATAACGAGAAAGATTTTGCACCGTACGCAAAACACATGCGCCCACAATTGTGAGTGTGACAAACACAGACCCATACCGACAAATTAGGTAAGTGTTAACGACAAAAATCTGCTATAATTAACTAGCATTGGCTTCTATGGAAATTCATGCAGTCCCCTCTTGGAAAACTGCTGACAAGCCCTTTGATGTACCTCTTGAGAATTATTTGATTGAATAGTTGTTTGTCCTCACACTGCTCAATATACAAAGTGAGTCTCCTGAATGATTGAAAGAATATTATATTCAGTTTTGTGATTTTAACTGTCTGCAAAATACAGTACATTAGACAATGTTACAACACATAAGTGCTCTAGAGATTTTAAAAAAAAACGTCAATGTGATCCCTGGAATAGCATCTGTAAACATATTTAGTGGCAGCTGATCTAATTCCCTAGCGCTGTTATATTCAAATGTTGTGGGTGGCAGTCTGGATGGAGGCTAGTTAACTGCATTCATACACTACAGTAGCATATACACACAGCAGTCTGGATGGAGGCTAGTTAACTGCATTCATACACTACAGTAGCATATACACACAGCAGTCTGGATGGAGGCTAGTTAACTGCATTCATACACTACAGTAGCATATACACACAGCAGTCTGGATGGAGGCTAGTTAACTGCATTCATACACTACAGTAGCATATACACACAGCAGTCTGGATGGAGGCTAGTTAACTGCATTCATACACTACAGTAGCATATACACACAGCAGTCTGGATGGAGGCTAGTTAACTGCATTCATACACTACAGTAGCATATACACACAGCAGTCTGGATGGAGGCTAGTTAACTGCATTCATACACTACAGTAGCATATAAACGGCAGACTCAACAGCCTTGGATTCTCTAATGACTGCCTCGACTGGTTCACTAACTACTTCTCAGATAGAGTTCAGAGTGTCAAATTGGAGGGCCTGTTGTCCGGACCTCTGGCCTTCTCTATGGGGGTGCCACAGGGTTCAATTCTCAGGCTGACTCTTTTCTCTGTATATATATATACCATACAATACTCCTTCCGTGGCCTCCAACTGCTCTTAAATGCAAGTAAAACTAAATGCATGCTCTTCAACCGATCACTGCCTGCACCCACCCGCCCGACTAGCATCACTACTCTGGACGGTTCAGACTTAGAATATGTGGACAACTATAAATACCTAGGTGTCTGGCTAGACTGTAAACTCTCGTTCCAGACTCACATTAAGCATCTCCAATCCAAAATTTAATCTAGAATCGGCTTCGTATTTCTCAACAAAGCCTCCTTCACTCATGCTGCCAAACATACCCTCGTAAAACTGACTATCCTACCGATCCTTGACTTCAGCGATGTCATTTACAAAATAGCCTCCAACACTCTACTCAGCAAATTGGATGCAGTCTATGACAGTGCCATCCGTTTTGTCACCAAAGCCCCACATACTACCCACCACTGTGACCTGTATGCTCTCGTTGGCTGATCCTCGCTACATATTAGTCGCCAAACCCACTGGCTCAAGGTCATCTATACGTCTTTGCTAGGTAAAGCTCCGCCTTATCTCAGCTCACTGGTCACCATAGCAGCACCCACCCGTAGCATGCGCTCCAGCAGGTATATTTCACTGGTGACCCCAAAGCCTATTCCTCCTTTGGCCTCCTTTCCTTCCAGTTCTCTGCTGCCAATGACTGGAACAAATTGCAAAAATCACTGAAGTTGGAGACTTATTCTGCCCTACCAAGCAAAAAGGCAGTAACTGCTCATTTGGTTGAAAATTAGTTAATGTAAATTTTGCTACAAAAAGCAATTTTTCTCAGTTCCACGCTATGAGCAGTTACTGCCTTTTTGCTTGGTAGCAGAGTATATCTCCCATCCAGCCAACCAACTACCTACCTCATCCCCGTATTTGTTTTTGTTTTTCTGCTCTTTTGCACACCAGTATTTCTACTTGCACATCCTCATCTGCACATATATCACTCCAGTGTAAATTGCTAAATTGTAATTACTTTGTCACTATTGGCCTATTTATTGCCTTACCTCCTTACTTCATTTGCACACACTGTATACAGCTTTTTCTATTGTGTTATTGCCCTCAATCTCACACAAAATTACCAATGAGCCTACCAGGTACTACCCCAAATCTGTAAACACGGGCACCCTCATAGATATCATCCTGACCAACCTGCCCTCTAAATACACCTCTGCTGTCTTCAACCAGGATCTCAGCGATCACTGCCTCATTGCTTGCGTCCGTAATGAGTCTGCGGTCAAACAACCACCCCTCATCACTGTCAAACGCTCACTAAAACACTTCAGTGAGAAGGCCTTTCTAATCGACTTGGCCCGGGTATCCTGGAAGGATATTGACCTCATTCCGTCAGTAGAGGATGCCTGGTTATTCTTTAAAAGTGCTTTCCTCACCATCTTAAATAAGCATGCCACATTCAAACAAATTAGAACCAGGAACAGATATAGCCCTTGGTTCTCTCCAGACCTGACTGCCCTTGACCAGCACAAAAACATCCTGTGGCTAACTGCATTAGCATTGAATAGCCCCCGCAATATGCAACTTTTCAGGGAAGTTAAGAACCAATATATACAGGGAGTTAGGAAAGCAAAGGCAAGCTTTTTCAAACAGAAATTTGCATCCTGCAGCACAAACTCCAAATAGTTCTAGGACACTGTAAAGTCCATGGAGAATAAGAGCACCTCCTCCCAGCTGCCCACTGCACTGAGGCTAGGAAACACTGTCACCACCGATAAATCCATGAATATTGAGAATTTCAAAAAGCGTTTTTCTACGGCTGGCCATGCTTTCCACCTGGTTACCCCTACCCCAGTCAACAGCCTTGCACCGCCCACAGCATCTTGCCCAAACCTCCCCCATTTCTCCTTCACCCAAATCCAGATAGCTGATGTTCTGAAAGAGTTGCAAAATCTGGACCCCTACAAATCAGCTGGGCTAGACAACCTGGACCCTCTCTTTCTAAAATTATCCGCCGTAATTGTTGCAACCCCTATTACTAGCATGTTCAACCTCTCTTTCATATCGTCTGAGATCCCCAAAGATTGGAAAGCTGCCGCGGTCATCCCCCTCTTCAAAGGGGGAGACACTCCAGACCCAAACTGTTACAGACCTATATCTATCCTACCCTGTCTTTCTAAGGTCTTCGAAAGCTAAGTTAACAAACAGATCACCGACCATTTTGAATCCCACCGTACCTTCTCCGCTATGCAATCTGGTTTGCGAGCTGGTCATGGGTGCACCTCAGCCACGCTCAAGGTCCTAAACGATATCATAACCGCCATCGATAAGAGACAATACTGTGCAGCCATATTCATCGACCTGGCCAAGGCTTTCAACTCTGTCAATCACCACATTCTTATCGGCAGACTCAACAGCCTTGGTTTCTCTAACGACTGCCTCGCATGGTTCACTAACTACTTCTCAGACAGAGTTCAGTGTGTCGAATTGGAGGGCCTGATGTCCGGACCTCTGGCAGTCTCTACGGGGTGCCACAGGGTTCAATTCTCGGGCCGACTCTTTCTCTGTATACATCAATGATGTCGCTCTTGCTGCTGGTGATGCTCTGATCCACCTCTACGCAAACAACACCATTCTGTGTACTTCTGGCCCTTCTTTGGACACTGTGTTAACTAACCTCCAGACGAGCTTCAATGCCATACAACTCTCCTTCTGTGGCCTCCAACTGCTCTTAAATGCTACTAATACTAAATGCATGCTCTTCAACCGATCGATGCCCACACCTGCCCGCCCGTCCAGCATCACTACTCTGGACGGTTCTGACTTAGAATATGTGGACAATTACAAATACCTAATTGTCTGATTAGACTGTAAATTCTCCTTCCAGACTCACATTAAGCATCTCCAATCCAAAATCAAATCTAGGATCGGCTTCTTATTTCTCAACAAAGCATCCTTCACTCATGCTACCAAACATCCCTTGTAAAACTGACTATCCTACCGATCCTTGACTTCGGCGATGTCATTTATAAAATAGCCTCCAACACTCTACTCAGCAAATTGGATGTAGTCTATGACAGTGCCATCTGTTTTGTCACCAAAGCCCCATATAATACCCACCACTGTGACCTGTATGCTCTCGTTGGCTGGCCCTCGCTTCGTATTCGTCGCCAAACCCACTGGCTCCAGGTCATCTATACGTCTTTGCTAGGTAAAGCTCCGCCTTATCTCAGCTCACTGGTCACCATAGCAGCACCCACCCGTAGCACGCGCTCCAGCAGGTATATTTCACTTGTGACCCGCAAAGCCTATTCCTCCTTTGGCCTCCTTTCCTTCCAGTTCTCTGCTGCCAATGACTGGAATGAATTGCACAAATCACTGAAGCTGGAGACTCACATCTCCCTCACTAACTTTAAGCATCATGTGTCAGAGCAGCTCACTGATCACTGCATCTGTACATAGCCTATTCAACTACCTCATCCCCATATTGTTATTATTTTTTTTCTTTTTTTTCTCCTTTGCACCCCAGTATCCCTACTTGCACATTCATCTTCTGCACATCTATCACTCCATTGTTGAATTGCTAAATTGTAATTACTTCGCCACTACGGCCTATTATTGCCTTACCTCCCTAATCTTACCTTATTTGCACACACTTGACATAGATTTTTTTTCCTATTGTGTTATTGACTGTACATTTGTTTATCCCATGTGTAACTCTGTGTTGTTGTTGTGTCGAACTGCTTTGCTTTATCTTGGCCACAGTTGTTAATGAGAACTTGTTCTCAACTGGCCTACCTGTTTAAATAAAGGTGAAATAAAAAATATTAAAAATTGACTGTACGATTGTTTATCCCATGTGTAACTCTGTGTTGTTTTTGTCGCACTGCTTTGCTTTGTCTTGGCCAGGTTGCAGTTGTAAATGAGAACTTGTTCTCAACTAGCCTACCTGGTTAAATAAAGGTGAAATAAAAAGATCAATACACACAGCAGTCTGGATGGAGGATAGTTAACTGCATTCATACTTTCCACAAAATCTTACTGATTTCTGAGTAAGAGTTCTGTTCTATTGTCTGCTCTGAAACCACAATGCCGACACAAGTACTAAGCCGCTCCGGGATTCAATATTATCACAATAACATAGCATACTCATAAAGCTACCAACACTAGTATATAATATACTACAGTCCCATAAAACCAAGGTATCTATCTGTCATGGATGTCTGTACTAAATGTAGCTGTCTGTATGAGCTGGAAGCTACCATTGTGGTTCATCAGTAAATCTCATGAACCTTTTACTGCAGTGGGCTAAATCAGGGTCACACAGAGTGATTCTTGGTATTCTTAAACAAATCTACTTTGAAACTAAAGTATACACCTCACAGACATGGTTATGGGCTCAAAAAAAAGAAGACACCATGCCAGATATACATTTGAAATGTATTCAATTTTGAGTTTGCATCCCAATATTACACTTTATATACATCACAGAACACGGAAATGTAACAAATCTGCTTGACATAGAAACACTGGATTTTCGTTTAAAAAACAACAACGTCTTTATTATTTATGAAATTGTGAAAAATATAAATAACATTCCACCAATGAGGCCAAATAGTGTGCTTTTGGTCATTGACTGCAGGAAAGAGCTACGCCAGCCTGGCCACACATCCTCCATCTCTGTGACATGCGTAATTATATATTTCCTTAAGAACACCTCATAAAATACAGCATTTTAAGATGCTACCTACACAGCCATACTTTCTCTTTCCCACTATGTCTCTATATCTCACACTCACGCACGCACACACACACACACACACACACACACACACACACACACACACACACACACACACACACACACACACACACACACACACACACACACACACACACACACACACACACACGCATGTACATACACACACACACACACACACACACACACACACACACACACACACATTCACAAGTGCATCAATATCCGCATCCATATTCACTCTAACTTGTTTGTTTTCCTTCCTTTATCGACAACAGGCAAAACATATTGATTTGGCTAATGCAATAATTCTACATCATTAAGGGCTCAGCAGCAAACTGTCCACCATGACTCTGCTTTAATGTGCATGTAAGACAGTGACTGCAGACCTCTGTTTGAACAGCCACTGCTGAAAATCTCCATCATGTCATCTGCACTGCATGGAATATGGAGTGATCAATGTCTTTACATGCCTCATGAATAGTTCTCTAGATGTCACTAGTAAGGATGTCATGTTCCCGAACGAGGATTCTGCACCCACAGGTCAGCCCTTCATTAGGTTACGCAACAACAAAACTTTTCTCTGCTATTTATTCTGTGCCTCATCAGTCCCCCTGCCTCTCCTTTGGTCAGCCCATCTGACAGAGCGTGTGGGCTCTGCCTGTTAGAACACACGGGAACAGCGGGGGAGACTTCTCTGTCATGCAAGTGCTGTCATTCCTGTTCAGCTGATAATGAGCCACTTCACAGCGTCCCCGGTAGGGGTGGACTAACTCCTGATGGGAACGAGACCTTTAATCTCCATGTCGTTCTGCAAATAGCCTCACGGAAAAAGACAGGACTCCAAATTAAATTCCACCCACCAAGCACAACTTTTGTTCTCAGTACTTAACGTCAGATATTAATAACAGATATTATGTGTTGTCCATTTCCTCTTGCAGTCGGGAACACAGTTGGAGAGCAGAAAGAGAGACAACAATATTTTGAAATGGGAAATGTCAATACCTTCCCTATTGAAACCATAACATAATCCAGTTATTATTTTAGGAAAAAAAGTATTGACTCCAAGACATATTGAGGGAATAAAATTTGTTCACAAATCTTTTGTTTGTCTCACTCGTTTTGACTAACAGAAAATAGAGCTGGATTACGGCAGGGGATCCAGCTCTTCTGTAAATGGCTGGAGAAGTTTAATGGAATTGAAGTACATGTAGTAGTACCTGAGTATTAGTAGTACCTGAGCCATCCCACTAGATTTGACATTGGATGTCAAAATGGAAATAGAAGTATTCCTCAAACTACCAGTTCACATCAGAATTAGACGTTCATCCATGCTTCTCAAACGTCAAATTTCAAAGTGTTTAAGGCTAAGTTTAGGCATTAACTCAGATTTTTTTTAAAGGTGAGGCTTAAATTCAGGCATTAACTCCAAATGATTAATGTTAGGTATTAACCCCGAATGGTTAAGATAAGGGTTAAGGTTTGGGATAGGCTTTAAACAAAAATATGAAAAACGACTTTCTGTCACTGAATTTCAACTTGCAACCTTTGGTATCAGAGGCAGATGTTTACGCTCTTTCACCATCCCCCATCCGTAGCAAAAGTGGATCCTACTTGAAGCTAACAGCACTCACTGTTGCCCTTAGTGGCCAATTTCCACCTCATCTCCAGAGGTCCTCAGACATGAATTGACATGGAATACTGGCTTGTATCGCGGGTCACCTGGTTGTCCCCAAATGCTTGTGTTTGGAATAATGATGTCTTGGGAAAGCAGATGCGCTTTGCACACTGAGTGTTTGGTTGTGTTGTAGATGTTCAGTAGCCAGAAACATGTTGTTGGTTGTGTTTGGTTTTTGGTTTTGAGGGGCAACCAGATGACTATAGTTGACAGGGATGCGTCAGAAATGTCACACTCTACGGATCATGGAAAAGGAATCGTATCGCCCTTACACTGGATCTGCCATTCTATTCAGGTGTACAAACATCTTTCTCAGAGGTGGTCCTGTTTTGGTAATAAATTACTTCCTGTATCTCCAAATAAACTCACATTGAACTAGAAATCATACAACAATTTACAGTATTGATAATTATGAGCAATAATCTGTGGTAATGTAAAATATGTAAGATTATATAAGATACTTCACACTTTGGTCACAACTCAGCAGTTCTAGGGCTCCAACTTTATTGAAAGAGGGGCAACGGCACGCTGTAGGTAAAGAGGTAAAAAGTCCCAAAGTGGTGTGAATTGAAAGGACAATTCAAACCGAAATACTAAAAAGGAAAAGGAAATGGAGTGCTTAATTAAATCGTATGAGAGGACCAGGAATGAGAAACACAGACATTAGAATTCCATTATGGTCCAGATAACAAACTAAAATGATGTTTTCTTGTTGTTGCAAAATTACTGGTTGCTATGAGTGCTCCTCTACAACTCCTGCTTTTATAATGCTATGTAATTGTTATGTTTGGGATCCATTTGGACGCACTTATGCTCAATGACAGTATCAGCATTGTTTGAGGATATTTACTATACATATATGTTTCTTGGAAACACTTGCCATTGCTATCTAGAACAAGATGATTATTTGTTTTGGTAATGGGCTTTACATCTATTTAAAGATGTGAAAACATCACTTAACCTTTATTTGTCTGAAAGCACTTGCATGCATGGTTACACACACACACACACACACACACACAGGGCGAGTGAAGGGGAAAGGTGTGAAGCTGAGAGCATGTGAGTGTGTCAGCAATGTCAGACCTGGTTACTATCTAGACAGAGATGCATGGGGTGAACTGACATGGATTGACATGATCTTCACTCACTCTTCAACAAGGGAGTCAACGGAGTTGTCAGGACCTGTCAGGGCCATAGGTACCACTCAGCATGGGGAATGCACCAGTCACTGAAGCAAGGTGATGGAGTAAAAGTCTGGCAGGTCTAATTCAAGGTCCTGGTCTAGGTTTGACAGTCTGAGGCCTTCCTAAGTACATTTCCGTCTAATCCTTTGGTCTGGGGTTCTTTGAGTGAAGTGACCTTATGAATTCCAATTTCCTTCTGTCAGTGAACAGTAGCTTGCTGTACTGAAATTTGTTTACTTTTTTCCTTGGTTATTTTTTTGCACAACCTTAAGGCAAGATGAAAGAATGGTACAAAGCATACATATTTTGTATAAGTAAAGATGTGTGAGAGGGTGAAGACATTGAGTGTAAATTGGTTTCCAAAGACAATACTACCTCTACACTAAGAAAAAAGACACCTTTGATTATGTGCAAAACTATTATTTATTACAATATGCATTTACCTCAAATAAAATAAAGCCTCTTATAAAAACTGTTTATGCTCAACCTCAATGTTATTATTCAAGTTACAGCCTTGTTAGCAGCTTTAGATTCTTATTGTATACATACTTTGCAATATAACTACACACAAGGCAAGTTGGAGGCATGGCTTTGTCTATGCTAGGAATGCAAAAAAGGCTGTGTTTGCAGTCATTCACCCAAATTCTTCCATCGATTTGTTTCTAGTCTACATACCCCCAGGAAGCATTCATCCAGAGCCTGTTTACCAGGCTGCAGTTGTAAATCAGGCTGGGGCTCTGCTAAGACACACTCCTCATTCCACCGGCATCTCCTCTTTTCCGGATCATGCTCTAACGCAGGGTTTCCCCAAACTGGGTCCTGCCCCCGCCCCGTCACCTGGTTGTCTAGGTCTTAATTGAAAGGAAAAACCAAAAATCAGCAGACACTCGGCCTCCATGGAATGAGTTTGACACCCCTGATATAACGGATGGGGCAGGCAGACTAAACAGATTGTTTTCTAATCAGCTTTTAATTGGTGCGCAACTTCACTCACCTGAGTTACGAGGCAATTATCTCCCCATACGGGATCTCACGTAATTGATTCATTAATAGACAGTGCAGTTTCACGTTTGGCCTTCGACTCACATCTTGATCCCCTGCCACAGCAAAGAGAATGAAGTTGAAAGTGCAATGAAGGAACTAAGCATGGCAGCGGTACGGTAAATCAATGAAGGCGACACGCTACAGCACAGCCACGTGTAATCAGACGCTGGGAGAAAGCAGAGCAGAGAACGAGAAAAGACTCTCCTATTAAAGACGGTAACGTGACACCTTTGCGAGCAAAAAAAGGCAAGCCATTCGATTCACAGACATATTTTTATTGGTCAAACTGAAAGAGCTCATGTTTGAAGCCACATATTTTTTCAGCTGTACACAGTATTAGTTTCTGACTCTCCTTCGCAAGCTTGGACTAATCAGCATATAATTGGTACACTTTGCTAGATAGCGCTTGATACTCAGACTGAGTAGACACAGAAACACAATATGGACGTCCTGGTTCCCCTTCACCAGTTAGCCAAGGTTTTACAATGCAGCAATGGTGAGTGCAAATTAAAGGACCTGTAACATAATGTTATAACAAAATGTGCCTGTGGACATGGACATATTTGATACTGTATCCCTCCTAATACGTCATGCTGCCATATCCATTGGTCAGTAAAAATCCTGTTGTGAAAAGTGCACACAGGCAGCCATCTAGAATGATCAATCAAGCAGACAACCTTATGGAGACAGGAACAGCTGGACAAGAAATACTAGTAAATAGCTCAATCAAAAGCCAAGATATCAAAAAATTAAATAAAAAACATTATGCCTAGCCAAATACATCCATTATAAAAAGTGAGTTAGTTGCATGGCATGACGCTTATGCTGTGTCCATGGATCTAACAAATGTTACACTGTTTTACAGCAATAGCAACTTCACATCCAATGTTGTTCAAACAACATCGCTCTATCAGCGTATATGGGATTCAGAATTATGAACGAAATACATCGGGCAACTTTATTTTTGGGACGTAATGTCCCAATATCATAAAGGTCACTCCAGGGACATTCCGATTGGAAATTGCACAAACTAGGCTAAAAGTCAAGTGGCTTTTTCCCCCAATCATATTGCAAAAAATGGGCATAAGTCCTTGACTATTCTGGTATTTCTGGTGTCATTCAAATATTTTTTTTTATGATGCACGTAATGATACTTTAAAATGCAACACTGAAATACAGTGACATACTGAAACAACAATTGATAATGTTCATTGTACATATCAAACAAAGACAGATATATATATTCAAAGTTCTTACTGTGTTTTTTTTGTTTTTGTTGTTGAAAATGCATGAATAGAAAGCTGTTTGTTATGCTGTCACTATGTATTTTGATATAAAAAAGAAAATATAATAAATAAATAAAATATTTCTGTGAAGTAAGTTTGTAATTTTACTAATTTAATTGCCATGGTAATGTCTGTAAATGTAAACATTTTTAAAAATATTATTTTAAAAGGAGGGCTTACTCTTAGAAATGATAAAATTGTGGGTATGGATGGATGACTTCTATCCTGAGCTTTTCAAATTGATTCAAAAGTATATTGTAAAGGCAGAATTGGGCAGGATACAAAAGCAGACAAAAACAAAAGTAAACAAAGTATACAATTCTACAAATGTGACGTAATTCCAGGTAAATATCTTGAAATGCAAATTACATTGAAATAAATTAAAGAAGCAATAAAAAGCTGAGAGAATTTGGACTCTTCAATCAGCTAGCCCATCAAGCTCAGTGTCTATTCTGCTTGTTATTCGTCGAGCAGATCAGTCACTCTTTAAGCTTTTGCGGTGTGTATCAGAACTATTTAAAATGCACGTAAAAATAGATCCCTAAAACAAAGCGATTGCTCTTAGGGAAGGAGTTATAAATGATTTGTCATAATATACATTTAATATAATAATTTATGCACCATGCAATTATTAAGTGTTTTACATAAAATACAATGGCATTGTTGTTGTTTTTGACTTGCGTTACAATGTCAGTGTCAGCAATGGTAAAAGCCTGGCTTGAAGAGGTGTAAAATATATCTGTCACTGTAGTATTTTAGTTGTCATCGTTGAAGGATTTCTTGGATAGTTCCGCTATGAGTTGAAGTGGGGTTAATAATGTCCAATGAAGCATGGTAGATAGGTTTCATGTCGTCTTTGTTAAAAAGTGACACTGTACAGTAGCTTCCATGGCAATACGTTTAAATCAGAGTGTGATTCCCCTCCCCACTCCCCCACCCCTGCCAGTCAAATATGTTACACAAGTTCATTCGAAACACGATGGAAATCTGGAGAAAAAGAAAAAGAAAAAAGACATTAACCACAAAAATAATTTTTTGGGGACAAGGACAAGTTTAAATCATTGTACAAAAAACAAACAGCAACCCAACACAACCAAACACGTATTCTTGAAAAATCCATTTGAAATTGATTTCTTTTTACAGGTTGCACAGTTTATATTGAAACACTGGATCTGGGCTAGATGATCCATTATTAAAGGGGGGAGGGAGGAGGGGGAGGGGTTGGTCACTCTTCCTCTGTGCATCCCAGTAACTCTGCACGCAAAGTGATCCTGCTGTACCACGACCATGGAAGGATCCGGACAAATCGGGCGTAGATGGGCGGAGCAATCACGTTCTTTCTGTGCGTGTCATTGTCAAAGTTTCCTTGGAACACCTGCGAAAGGAAGGACAGTGGGAATGACATTAAATGAATTGTGATCTTGAACACCCACACAGACCTCAGAAAGCTTATTAGCATTTGTGCACCTCATCACGCAAACAAAGGGAAATAAGAAAGGATAGCAAGAGCAAAGGTTAGAAGAAGATAAAGAGAGATGGACATGCTGTGTAGGCTACATAATTCTGATGGCTACATTTCCATAACGTCAATGCCCAGAAAGATGGTCAAGACCTGTGCTTTGTGGCCATAGAAAACACATGGCAGTGATGTTACTGTAGCAACCTATTGTCATTTCCCTCACAGCAGACCATTCTTGGTGCAGTAGCATCCATCAAAACCCAATAGACAGGCAGTTTGCTAAACAACAGCCCAGAAGCAAATTATCAATCTCTCTGCTGATATGTAGTTAAGCGAGCGAGAATAAAATATTCAAATATAAACAAGCATAACAAATGTATTGGGATGCACACTGTGTTGTTGATAAATACAAGCCTTGTGTCTAAGTGTGGTTAATCGACAGTAGAATTAAATGGAATATGGGTGATAGGTACCTACTGGGACCGCTTCATTGAAGGCCATGCTCATTTCAATTAAACAAGCGTGATTATGACTATTTAATTGGGATGTAATGGGACTCGCCATTATGTGAAATGGAAAACCAGTGGGACGGACCCCTGCAGGTGCTGAAGACATTCTTAGTGGTTGACTTGACATTAGCCAACTATGACCCCTAGAAAGCATTCTTTCAGACACCTTTCTATGGTTTTCTCAGGCTTTCTCAGTTCTGTTCCTGGGGCCCCATGGGGGCCAAACCTTTTCTTGCCCAGCACCAGCACATCTGATTCATTCAACTAATCAAGGGCTTGACGATTAGGTGTTGATGATCAAATACAAAGTTAATTCCTGTCGGTCCTTCCAGGACCAGGGATATTCAGTCGTGATGTAAGGGAACTCTAGCTGGTATGTACGGTAGGAAGGTCTCAAAAGCTAAACACATTCCGTTTCTGATCTACTTTGACGTGTTCTGCTGCATCGTGCACAGGATTCGCGTGAAATAATGACACTTGAGCAAGCCACACCGCATTTCCACTCTAAGAATCCTGCTCCTTACTGAAGAGAGCAGTGAGAAGGCCTGCATTATCCTCCTACTGCAAGACACTTCATAGTCACTTCAGGCTGCTCAATTCCTAAAATATTCCACAGATCGCTAACACGCACTAAGGTAATTCCCCCACTAGGGAGGATGTCTTCTCAATGGCTTTTCTGGGGCCTTGGGTATGATCAGCGATAGCACTCATACCAAGTCCTTATCATCAGCCCTACACAAGCCCTGGGAGAGTATGCTGCTGAAAGCTCTAGAATTACTGCAGTTCTGACTGGGCACAGTGAGTAGGGCACATAAAGTCTGACTGGGCACAGTGAGTAGGGCACATAAAGTCTCCGCCCAGTACCCTGCCCTGAACTTCGTCACTTTTACTAGCCAGCTACCACCCACCTGAGAGACTGCCGCCCTATGTACATAGTCATTGAACACTGGTAACTTTAATAATGTGTATATGCTGTTTTACCCACTCCATATATACAGTATATACAGTTTTCTAGTCAAGGCTCATCCTACTGCTGTACACACCTTTATTCATTTACTGTCCATAATGTCTATACATACCATAATATACATACATATTTATATTCAGAATCTGACATGGCTCTTTCTGATATTTCTTAATTCCTTAATTCCTTTCTCATTTCATTTTTGAATTTGTGTGTATTGTTTTGTATTGTTAGGTATTATTGCACTGTTGGAGCTAGAAACACAAGCATTTTGCTGCATCTGCGATACCATCTGCAAGATATATGTATGCAACCAATAAAATCTTATTTCATTAGGGCCAAGCGTTTTTCCCTGTCAGATCACATAGTCAGGAAAAAGTCCTAACTCTGATTTAGTAGTGTAAAAATGGAGAGTTAGAACTGGTTCCGTGCTGTTTTGTATACATCAATATGGGCCTTGATATCTTTCATGTTGCTTTTAAGTGAAAAATAAGTAGACATTATGTAATTCTACACAGGATATGTGGATGTGACCCTTTCGTGCAAATCTCCCAATGACTTCCACGCATGATTTGATTCATGAGTGTTGGCGTGTGCGTCAGATATGATCAACATATCTGACGCACTCACTAGAGTCTGTATTTATGTACAATGAATGATGTTGTCTTTTATTGCAATCTGCAAATACATTCACAAAAGATGCCCACACCTCCCTATTCCACAAACATATCAGGTTTCTCTCCAAAAACTACTCCACACTTACTTAGAGGCGTGAATGCCAAAGGTGTGAATTCTTACAAAATAAGTGTAATCTCCGATACCCCTCACACTCAAGGTGAAGACATTATCCAGCAGACTGGTTTAATGGTCCAGATCAGAGTCCTAAAAACAGATGCAAATAGTGAGCCCAAAATGGATACTGTTGATGTTAACACCAATAAACTGTTTTTGAAGACACTATCTCTTGGAGCTTGAAGATAATACAAATGACAAATTTTTTCATGTTTATTTTATGTGAACTAATTTGCCACACATTTTAGAAACTCTTCGTACACAATCCCCCATCAAATGAATCTTCCCTTGATTCTTCAATTAAATAGGTTTAAATGGAGGATTGGAGGAAATCTTAATTAGCCTTAGTAAAAACCAAAGTATGAAAACAAGTCAATCAAATAGTTATTTATTCTAATCAGTTATGATCTCATGGAAGTGTGGTTCCAAATACATGCAGCTATTCAAACATCAAAGTTCCGGCATCGCCAGCATAGCAAACCCACCACTGCAACCACATTTGTTTTGCTGAAACAGAGGAGGTCTTGGTGGAAGCAACCAACACACATGTTATAGACTCATGACCACACAAGACTCTGACCTGACCCATTAAACCAGTGTGCTGGATGCAGATACAGAGTAGGTCTAAAGTGAACACAATATTCTGATGGAGCTATTTAACCCAAAAAGGGAGGCAACAGATACACAACCACCCCTTGGAATGGGTTTAGATAGAGTGGTTGCAGCTTACTGCAGTTTACCCCCTGGATCTCTGGTGGTAGTGCAACACAGGGGGCCTCAAGGGCCCTTATCTGCATGAAGAGAGGGTGACAGGCAATCCAGCCTCTGATTGATGGGGGAAGCAGTATGTTAGGTTTAAAAAACCTACACACACACACACACACACACACACACACACACACACACACACACACACACACACACACACACACACACACACACACACACACACACACACACACACACACACACACACACACACACACACACAACTAGGCATGCAAAACATGGACATGTAAGGAATTACTTTCTCTCTCCTCATGTCTCTCCTCATCTGTTTCTCTCTCCTCCTCCTGTGTCGTTTGGTCTTTTTCTCTTGATCATGTCTCTCCTACTCTGGATTCGATTAAGAATGTCTTTGGTATTCACACGTCTACTCATACAGCATGCTGTACAGTTAAGGACCAACTCTTCATCCTTCATTCTTTTTCATGGTTTCCCTCCCTACAGTTTCTCGTCCCTAGGTCTTTCCTACCGCTCTTTCTCCCACCTCCATTCCACATGAGGCTGTTGAGGGGAGGAAGGCTCAAAATAATGGTTGGAATAGAGTGAATCAAATCAAATCAAATATATCTGTCACATGCTTCGTAAACAACAGGTGTAGACTAACAGGGAAATGCTTACTTACTCCCCAACAATGCAGAGATAAATAGTGGAAAAATATATATAAAAAAATAAAATAGGAATAAATAGAAAAACAATAACACAAGGAATAAATACACAATGAGTAACGATAACTTGGCTATATACACGGGGTACCAGTTCCGAGTCAATGTGCAGGGGTAAGATGTAATTGAGGTAGATATGTACATATAGGTAGGGATAAAGTGACTAGGCAACGGGATAGATAAAAAACAGTAACAGCAGCGCATGTGTTGAGTCAAAGAGATTAGTGCAGAAAGGGTCAATGCAGATATTCCGGGTACCTATTGGTTAACATTTTAACTAACTATTTAGCAGTTTTATAGCTTGGGGGTAGAAGCTGTTCATGGTCCTGTTGGTTTCAGACTTGGTACATCTGTATTGCTTGCCGTGCAGTAGCAGAGAGAACAGTCTATGACTTGCGTGGCTGGAGTCTTTGGCAATTTTTAGGGTCTTCCTCTGACACCGCCTGGTATAGAGGTCCTGGATGGCAGAGAGCTCGGCCCCAGTGATGTACTGGGGGCATACGCACTACCCTCTGTAGTGCCTTGTGGTCAGATGCCAAGCAGTTGCCTGACACTCTCTCTGACACTCTCCCTGTAGAGCGTCTCATTGTCATCGGTGATCAATCCTACCAACGTTGTGTCATCTGCAAACTTAAATATGGTGCTGGAGTTGTGCGCGGCTATGCAGTCGTGAGTGAACAGGGAGTACAGGAGGGGACTAAGTATGCATCCCTGAGGGGCCCCCGTTTTGAGGGTCAGCATAGCAGATGTGTTGTTGCCAAACCTCACCACCTGGGGGCGGGCCGTCAAGAAGTCCAGGATCCAGTTGCAGAAGGAGGTGTTTAATCCCAGGGTCCTTAGCTTAGTGATGAGCTTGAAGGGAACAATGGTGTTGACCGCTGAGCTGTAGTGAATGAACAGCATTATCACGTGAGTGTTACTTTGTCCAGGTGGGAAACGGCATTCTGGAGTGCAATAGAGATTGCGTAATCTGTGGATCTGTTGGGGCAGTATGCGAATTGGAGTGGGTCCAGGGTGTCTGGGATGATGGTATTCATGTGAGCCATGACTAGCCTTTGAAAGGCTATATTTGTGAGTGCTACGGGGTTGATAGTCACTTAGACAGGTTACCTTGGCGTTCTTGGGAACAAGGACTATGGTTGTCTGCTTGAAACATGTAGGTATTACAGACTGGTTGAGGGGGGGGGGACTGAAAATGTTAGTGAAGACACTGCCAGTTGGTCAGTCCATGCTCTGAGTAAGCGTTCTGGTAACTCGTCTGGCCCTGCTGCCTTGTGAATGTTAAACTGTTTTAACGTCTTACTCACATCACCTATGGAGAGCGTGATCACACATTCGTTTGGAACAGCTGGTGCTCTCATGCATAGATCAGCGTTGCTAGCCTTGAAGCGCACATAGAAGTTATTCAGCTCATCTGGTAGGCTTGCATCACTGGACAGCTAGTGGCTGGGTTTCCATTTGTAATCTGTGATAGTTTGCAAGCCCTGACACATCCGAAGAGTCAGAGCCAGTGTAGTAGGATTCAGTCTTGTTCCTGTATTTAACATTTTGTCTGTTTGATGGTTCATCTGTGATTTCTTATAAGCGTCCGGATTAGTGTCCTGCTCATTGAAAGCGTCAGCTCTAGCCTTTTGCTCAGTGAGGATGTTGCCTAAAACCCATGGCTTCTGGTTTGGATATGTATGTACTGCGGGGACAACGTCGTCAATGCACTTATTAATGAAGCCGGTGACTGATGCAGTAAATTCCTCAATGCCATCAGATGAATCTGGGAACATATTCCAGTCTGTGATAGCAAAAGAGTCCTGTAGCTTAGCGTCACTTGTATTTCCTGTTAAAGTTTTTGCTTGTAAGCAGGAATCAGGAGGACAGAGTTAAGGTCAGATTTGCCAAATGGAGGGCGATTTATCCACTTTCTGACATAGCCTCATCAGGTATCCCGCAGGCTGGCCTTTATAGCGCCGGCTCCTCATACTTCGAGTGTTGGGGATTTGGGTCTTTCGCCTCCGACTCATTGATGTAGAAGTTCTCGTCCAAATCGAGGTGACCTGTTACCTGTTCTGATGCCCAGAAGGTATTTTCGGTCATAGGAAACGATGACGGAAACATTATGTACAAAACAGTTAAGATCAGCGCAGAAAAATACACCAAATAGCTCAATTGGTCAGGAGCCCATAAAAACAGCTGCCATCCCCTCCAGAATGGAATGGTATCAAACACATGGTAACCATCTGTGGGATGTGTTTGATACCATTCCATTCACTCCGTTCCAGCCAATTAAGGTGCCACCAGTCACCTGTACTCCATTATTTCCCCCTATGGATCTCAGGCTTTAGTCATTCCCCACCACAGGTCTGCAGACAAACAACAACACCTTTAGCCCTAGAACCGCTAAAGCAGTAATTGTAACTGCACATGACATTTGAAATATATGTGATTACTCTGCCATTTTTTAAGTCATGCCCTCCTCTGTCCTTGACTTTTCCTAAATAAGTTTATATAATACACTGACATTGTTAGAATCTTAACCTCTATCACAATAAGAATTTGAGTTATAACCAGTTTAATAATGTCCTTTTTTTGAATGGTTTACCCCGTCGCAACTCCTTTTCTCAACAGTATGGCCGGCTTGTCTCCTTCTCCCAACAGTGTGGCCTGCTCCTCTCCTTCTCCCAACAGTGTGGCCTGCCCGTCTCCTTCTCCCAACAGTATGGCCTGCCCGTCTCCTTCTCCCAACAGTATGGCCTGCTCCTCTCCTTCTCTCAACAGTATGGCCTGCCCGTCTCCTTCTCCCAACAGTGTGGCCTGCCCGTCTCCTTCTCCCAACAGTGTGGCCTGCCCGTCTCCTTCTCCCAACAGTGTGGCCTGCCCGTCTCCTTCTCCCAACAGTGTGGACTGCCCGTCTCCTTCTCCCAACAGTGTGGACTGCCCGTCTCCTCCCAACAGTGTGGCCTGCTCCGCTTCTTCTCCCAACAGTATGGCCTGCTCCGCTCCTTCTCCCAACAGTGTGGCCTGCCCGTCTCCTTCTCCCAACAGTATGGCCTGCCCGTCTCCTTCTCCCAACAGTGTGGACTGCCCGTCTCCTCCCAACAGTGTGGCCTGCTCCGCTTCTTCTCCCAACAGTATGGCCTGCCCGTCTCCTTCTCCCAACAGTGTGGACTGCCCGTCTCCTTCTCCCAACAGTGTGGCCTTCCCGTCTCCTTCTCCCAACAGTGTGGCCTGCCCGTCTCCTTCTCCCAACAGTATGGCCTGCCCGTCTCCTTCTCCCAACAGTGTGGACTGCCCGTCTCCTCCCAACAGTGTGGCCTGCTCCGCTTCTTCTCCCAACAGTATGGCCTGCCCGTCTCCTTCTCCCAACAGTGTGGACTGCCCGTCTCCTCCAAACAGTGTGGCCTGCTCCGCTTCTTCTCCCAACAGTATGGCCTGCTCCGCTCCTTCTCCCAACAGTGTGGCCTGCTCCTCTACTTCTACCAACAGTATGGCCTGCTCCGCTCCTTCTCCCAACAATATGGCCTGCCCGTCTCCTTCTCCCAACAGTATGGCCTGCTCCGCTCCTTCTCCCAACAGTGTGGCCTGCTCCTCTACTTCTACCAACAGTATGGCCTGCTCCGCTCCTTCTCCCAACAATATGGCCTGCCCGTCTCCTTCTCCCAACAGTATGGCCTGCTCCGCTCCTTCTCCCAACAGTGTGGCCTGCTCCTCTACTTATACCAACAGTATGGCCTGCTCCGCTCCTTCTCCCAACAGTGTGGCCTGCTCCGCTCCTTCTCCCAACAGTATGGCCTGCCCGTCTCCTTCTCCCAACAGTATGGCCTGCTCCGCTCCTTCTCCCAACAGTGTGGCCTGCTCCTCTACTTCTACCAACAGTGTGGCCTGCTCCGCTCCTTCTCCCAACAATATGGCCTGCCCGTCTCCTTCTCCCAACAGTGTGGCCTGCTCCGCTCCTTCTCCCAACAGTGTGGCCTGCTCCGCTCCTTCTCCCAACAGTATGGCCTGCCCGTCTCCTTCTCCCAACAGTGTGGCCTGCTCCTCTACTTCTACCAACAGTGTGGCCTGCCCCGCTCCTTCTCCCAACAGTATGGCCTGCTCCGCTCCTTCTCCCAACAGTATGGCCTGCCCGTCTCCTTCTCCCAACAGTATGGCCTGCCCGTCTCCTTCTCCCAACAGTATGGCCTGCCCGTCTCCTTCTCCCAAAAGTATGGCCTGCCCGTCTCCTTCTCCCAACAGTATGGCCTGCCTGTCTCCTTCTCCCAACAGTGTGGCCTGCTCCGCTCCTTCTCCCAACAGTATGGCCTGCCCGTCTCCTTCTCCCAACAGTGTGGCCTGCCCCGCTCCTTCTCCCAACAGTATGGCCTGCTCCGCTCCTTCTCCCAACAGTATGGCCTGCTCCGCTCCTTCTCCCAACAGTGTGGCCTGCTCCGCTCCTTCTCCCAACAGTATGGCCTGCTCCGCTCCTTCTCCCAACAGTATGGCCTGCCCGTCTCCTTCTCCCAACAGTATGGCCTGCTCCGCTCCTTCTCCCAACAGTATGGCCTGCCCGTCTCCTTCTCCCAACAGTATGGCCTGCTCCGCTCCTTCTCCCAACAGTATGGCCTGCCCGTCTCCTTCTCCCAACAGTATGGCCTGCTCCGCTCCTTCTCCCAACAGTATGGCCTGCCCGTCTCCTTCTCCCAACAGTATGGCCTGCCCGTCTCCTTCTCCCAACAGTATGGCCTGCCCGTCTCCTTCTCCCAACAGTATGGCCTGCTCCGCTCCTTCTCCCAACAGTATGGCCTGCTCCGCTCCTTCTCCCAACAGTATGGCCTGCCCGTCTCCTTCTCCCAACAGTGTGGCCTGCCCGTCTCCTTCTCCCAACAGTATGGCCTGCCCGTCTCCTTCTCCCAACAGTATGGCCTGTTCCGCTCCTTCTCCCAACAGTATGGCCTGCCCGTCTCCTTCTCCCAACAGTATGGCCTGCTCCGCTCCTTCTCCCAACAGTATGGCCTGCCCGTCTCCTTCTCCCAACAGTATGGCCTGCTCCGCTCCTTCTCCCAACAGTATGGCCTGCCCGTCTCCTTCTCCCAACAGTGTGGCCTGCTCCGCTCCTTCTCCCAACAGTGTGGCCTGCCCGTCTCCTTCTCCCAACAGTGTGGCCTGCCCGTCTCCTTCTCCCAACAGTATGGCCTGCCCGTCTCCTTCTCCCAACAGTATGGCCTGCTCCGCTCCTTCTCCCAACAGTATGGCCTGCCCGTCTCCTTCTCCCAACAGTATGGCCTGCCCGTCTCCTTCTCCCAACAGTATGGCCTGCCCGTCTCCTCCCAACAGTGTGGCCTGCTCCGCTTCTTCTCCCAACAGTATGGCCTGCCCGTCTCCTTCTCCCAACAGTGTGGACTGCCCGTCTCCTCCCAACAGTGTGGCCTGCTCCGCTTCTTCTCCCAACAGTATGGCCTGCTCCGCTCCTTCTCCCAACAGTGTGGCCTGCTCCTCTACTTCTACCAACAGTATGGCCTGCTCCGCTCCTTCTCCCAACAATATGGCCTGCCCGTCTCCTTCTCCCAACAGTATGGCCTGCTCCGCTCCTTCTCCCAACAGTGTGGCCTGCTCCTCTACTTCTACCAACAGTATGGCCTGCTCCGCTCCTTCTCCCAACAATATGGCCTGCCCGTCTCCTTCTCCCAACAGTATGGCCTGCTCCGCTCCTTCTCCCAACAGTGTGGCCTGCTCCTCTACTTATACCAACAGTATGGCCTGCTCCGCTCCTTCTCCCAACAGTGTGGCCTGCTCCGCTCCTTCTCCCAACAGTATGGCCTGCCCGTCTCCTTCTCCCAACAGTATGGCCTGCTCCGCTCCTTCTCCCAACAGTGTGGCCTGCTCCTCTACTTCTACCAACAGTGTGGCCTGCTCCGCTCCTTCTCCCAACAATATGGCCTGCCCGTCTCCTTCTCCCAACAGTGTGGCCTGCTCCGCTCCTTCTCCCAACAGTGTGGCCTGCTCCGCTCCTTCTCCCAACAGTATGGCCTGCCCGTCTCCTTCTCCCAACAGTGTGGCCTGCTCCTCTACTTCTACCAACAGTGTGGCCTGCCCCGCTCCTTCTCCCAACAGTATGGCCTGCTCCGCTCCTTCTCCCAACAGTATGGCCTGCCCGTCTCCTTCTCCCAACAGTATGGCCTGCCCGTCTCCTTCTCCCAACAGTATGGCCTGCCCGTCTCCTTCTCCCAACAGTATGGCCTGCCCGTCTCCTTCTCCCAACAGTATGGCCTGCCTGTCTCCTTCTCCCAACAGTGTGGCCTGCTCCGCTCCTTCTCCCAACAGTATGGCCTGCCCGTCTCCTTCTCCCAACAGTGTGGCCTGCCCCGCTCCTTCTCCCAACAGTATGGCCTGCTCCGCTCCTTCTCCCAACAGTATGGCCTGCTCCGCTCCTTCTCCCAACAGTGTGGCCTGCTCCGCTCCTTCTCCCAACAGTATGGCCTGCTCCGCTCCTTCTCCCAACAGTATGGCCTGCCCGTCTCCTTCTCCCAACAGTATGGCCTGCTCCGCTCCTTCTCCCAACAGTATGGCCTGCCCGTCTCCTTCTCCCAACAGTATGGCCTGCTCCGCTCCTTCTCCCAACAGTATGGCCTGCCCGTCTCCTTCTCCCAACAGTATGGCCTGCTCCGCTCCTTCTCCCAACAGTATGGCCTGCCCGTCTCCTTCTCCCAACAGTATGGCCTGCCCGTCTCCTTCTCCCAACAGTATGGCCTGCCCGTCTCCTTCTCCCAACAGTATGGCCTGCTCCGCTCCTTCTCCCAACAGTATGGCCTGCTCCGCTCCTTCTCCCAACAGTATGGCCTGCCCGTCTCCTTCTCCCAACAGTGTGGCCTGCCCGTCTCCTTCTCCCAACAGTATGGCCTGCCCGTCTCCTTCTCCCAACAGTATGGCCTGTTCCGCTCCTTCTCCCAACAGTATGGCCTGCCCGTCTCCTTCTCCCAACAGTATGGCCTGCTCCGCTCCTTCTCCCAACAGTATGGCCTGCCCGTCTCCTTCTCCCAACAGTATGGCCTGCTCCGCTCCTTCTCCCAACAGTATGGCCTGCCCGTCTCCTTCTCCCAACAGTGTGGCCTGCTCCGCTCCTTCTCCCAACAGTGTGGCCTGCCCGTCTCCTTCTCCCAACAGTGTGGCCTGCCCGTCTCCTTCTCCCAACAGTATGGCCTGCCCGTCTCCTTCTCCCAACAGTATGGCCTGCTCCGCTCCTTCTCCCAACAGTATGGCCTGCCCGTCTCCTTCTCCCAACAGTATGGCCTGCCCGTCTCCTTCTCCCAACAGTATGGCCTGCCCGTCTCCTTCTCCCAACAGTATGGCCTGCCCGTCTCCTTCTCCCAACAGTATGGCCTGCTCTTCTCCTTCTCCCAACAGTATGGCCTGCTCCGCTCCTTCTCCCAACAGTGTGGCCTGCTCCGCTCCTTCTCCCAACAGTATGGCCTGCCCGTCTCCTTCTCCCAACAGTATGGCCTGCCCGTCTCCTTCTCCCAACAGTATGGCCTGCTCCGCTCCTTCTCCCAACAGTGTGGCCTGCTCCGCTCCTTCTCCCAACAGTGTGGCCTGCCCGTCTCCTTCTCCCAACAGTGTGGCCTGCCCGTCTCCTTCTTCCAACAGTGTGGCCTGCTCTGCTCCTTCTCCCAACAGTGTGGCCTGCCCGTCTCCTTCTCCCAACAGTATGGCCTGCCCGTCTCCTTCTCCCAACAGTATGGCCTGCCCGTCTCCTTCTCCCAACAGTATGGCCTGCCCGTCTCCTTCTCCCAACAGTATGGCCTGCTCTTCTCCTTCTCCCAACAGTATGGCCTGCTCCGCTCCTTCTCCCAACAGTGTGGCCTGCTCCACTCCTTCTCCCAACAGTATGGCCTGCCCGTCTCCTTCTCCCAACAGTATGGCCTGCCCGTCTCCTTCTCCCAACAGTATGGCCTGCTCCGCTCCTTCTCCCAACAGTGTGGCCTGCTCCGCTCCTTCTCCCAACAGTGTGGCCTGCCCGTCTCCTTCTCCCAACAGTATGGCCTGCCCGTCTCCTTCTCCCAACAGTGTGGCCTGCTCCGCTCCTTCTCCCAACAGTGTGGCCTGCCCGTCTCCTTCTTCCAACATTTGAAAGTGCCCAGCTGATAATCACCCCGACAATTGCCTCAAAACTGAACCTAAACTATATACCGATACTAATTTCACGCATATAACAACAGATTAAATAAATGAAGTAAAGTATGATGGGGAGAATGGGTGAGTTGATGAGTGAGGGGAAGCGAACGAAGCATAATTATGTAATCACCAATTGTGAATGAAGAACAGGGCGGGCCATTCTATTGTAATTATAGCCCTCATTTTAAAATGGTAAGTACTCTATATCAGTCCACCGAATCAAAGTAGTCTTATCAGTCAACTCTGGCCTACTTACAGTAGCCTACACAGTGAGAGCGTACGTAATTGTACATTCTGAATGGCTTTCAAATTCTGGGATAATTCCACATCGCCTAGCAGGTGAGCGAGTGTCGGAGAATGTGGTGATGAGGCTTGTGGAACTTTATGTAGGCAAGGGGAGAAATGTCACCACGGACAATTTCTTCACTTCATGGTCATTGGCGAACAAGTTGCTTGCAAAGTCTGGCCGGCACCATGAACAAAGTGACACGGGAGCTCTCTCCCTCTGTGCAAAATAAGGCACCTGCACAGCCATTGTACTCCACAATGGTGCACTCCACAAATATGCTGAAGAATGACAAGACACCGTGAACGGGGACACAATAAAGACAAAACCGGATACTATTATGCACTACAACCAAACAAAGGTAAGTCAAAGTGTCAAGCAAGTAAAATTACAAAAATGTTGTCACCTGTTAGGACAAGGGACAACAGCTAAAGTAAATCCAACTGATGCCATTACGTGAAGATGCACACAAGCACAAGTTGATAATAATTGACAATTGTTTACTGCTGTTATATTGACACTTATTGTACATTCATTCTAATATTTTTTTTTCTTTTGTGCCGAGTTTCACTATTTATCAAGGCCACTTGGGGTTTATTTTGATGTTCAGGCTACTGATGTGTTCAGGCTACTGATGTGTTCAGGCTACTGATGTGTTCAGGCTACTGATGTGTTCAGGCTACTGATGTGTTCAGGCTACTGACGTGTTCAGGCTACTGATGTGGCTACTGATGTGTTCAGGCTACTGATGTGTTCAGGCTACTGATGTGTTCAGGCTACTGATGTGTTCAGGCTACTGATGTCTTTTGACCATACGTCTTGGTAGTTGGGGTATTTTATTTATCTATGGTGTTGTTATAAAAATAAGCTGTTACCATGTTCCAAAACACATGCTTTCTGTTTCACCTGAATTTTGGCATAATTGTTTTCTTTTTTCATATAGCCTACAGTAACATAAACTAATGAAAATGCTTTTATTTGAAATAAAATAGGTGAAGTGATGAGCATGCGATTTGAGGTGCAACAGGTACAGATACTCCACTGTGAAATAAAGGCTGAGTAAAAAAAATCCCATTTCTAGACCATGAATACAGCAATAAGAGTGCAATAGATTGCACTGTTACTTCTGCTATGGATATATCTAGAAATCCATTATTGGGGACTTTCTTAACCGTTTTCTGCTCACTATTGACGGCAATAAGAGTGCAATAGATTGCAATGTTGCTTCTGCTATGGATATATCTAGAAATCCATTATTGGGGACTTTCTTAACCTTTTTCTGCTCACTATTAACATTTCTATGACTCCATTTTCTTCTTCTCTCCACAGCAGTGCAATTTGTGACATGTTCCACCTCCTAAAAACAAAGAAGAGTGGTCATATTCCATCAAGTTTCGGTGCAGGGAGGCAATTTACAGTAGATTTAATAGAGCAATACACCAAATATTGAAGCTCATTCTATCATGGAGGAATGTTGAAGTAAAAAACATTTTGGAGAAGGGCCTGTATCAAATCTTACGTTGTTAAACCGTTCTGTATGGACCTACAATCTTTACCCTTGCTATATATTGTACAGTTTAATCGAAGTCTATTGGGCTCAGGAGAAGAGAACCGGTGGTATCAATTGCAGGAGTGCTGCCACAACTGTAATATAGCAGACACAAGATACAGTTGAGCTATTACAACAGGGAGGCCAGGAAGAATAGAAAAACAGCAGTTGATTGAAATATGACAAGGATCTCTCTGGAGCCGTCCAGAGACGTCCACACTGTCAGGCTGTCTCTATGAAACAAACAGGGTGAAACAAGAGATGTGCAGGACCACTAAAAAAGAACAAACAGTAACAAACAGTGAGAAAGAGGAGAAGAGAAAGCGAAAAAGAGGATGCAACTGACTTGCCCTTGTGGTTTTACTTGGAAAATAGTAGACTTGGGTTCAAATACATGAGTATTTGGTTATTTGTAATTGAGATACTTATGTACAGTGTATTTTCATACTTTCTAATAATATGACCCGAATCAACTACTTCTATTGTAAGTATTTGAAAGTATTTCCTAATAATTTCCTATAAATAGCCTACTATTTAAAATGTGTTTTTCATATATATTTTTTCAAAATTAATTATTTCAAATACCAAACAGACCTTTGTTGAAATGCATGGGAATATTTAAATATTTAATTTAAAGATATACTTGAGTATTTTCAAATACACGCCAACACTTTCCAGGTGTATTTCCAAAAACATTCCAATATTCAACAACTTGTATTTTAAAATAATAAAATATCCAAATACTAGACAAATAAAATACATTTGGAAGTAATTGAAATACAGTAAATAGAATTTGAACCCAGGTCTGGAAAATATAGAAGTTCACTGACTGGGTCCAATTGTAACGCCTGTCGTCGGAAGGAGTGGACCAAAGCGCAGCGTGGAAAGTGTTCATGATTTTATTTATCAAAGAAACACTTGAACAAAGTAACAAAACGAAAGCGAACAGTTCTGTCAGGTAACAGAGACTAAACAGAGAATAACTACCCACAAAACACAGGTGGGAAAAAGGCTACCTAGGTATGATTCCCAACCAGAGACAACGATAGACAGCTGCCTCTGATTGGGAACCACACTCGGCCAAAAACAAAGAAATAGGAAACATAGAATGCCCACCCTGACCTAACCAAATCGAGAAATAAAACGGCTCTTTAAGGTCAGGGCGTGACAGCACCCCCCCCCAAAGGTGCGGACTCCCGGCTGCAAACCTGAACCTATAGGGGAGGGTCCGGGTGGGCATCTACCCTCGGTGGCGGCTCCGGTTCGGGACGTAGCCCCCGCTCCCTGCGCTGATCCCTCGGCTTCTGTGAAACCAAACTCCGAGCCGTGAATCATCGCCGGAGGAACCGGAGCGTGCCTCTGATTGGGAACCACACTCGGCCAAAAACAAAGAAATAGGAAACATAGAATGCCCACCCTAATCACACCCTGACCTAACCAAATAGAGAAATAAAACGGCTCTCTAAGGTCAGGGCGTGACACCAATCTTTATAACGCACAAGTCTCTTGGTATAATACAATAAACAAAGTCAATTATTTGTATCCTTTTTCAAAAACATCTCTTTAAAAAGGCAAAAATTGAAAGTAAAGCTATGCATCTCCCTGCCAAGATGAGGGGAGTTGGAAGAAAAGGCCTGATGTTTGGGTCTAGTTATTTGACTTGGTTCATACTGAGCACGTCCTGAATCTCTAGACTTCTGCAGCCTCTCGGAGAAGACACACCATGTTCCAAACCTCCTCGAACAAAGACATCCATTCATGTGTCCTCACATGCCCTAACTGACAGTCTATGGTGGAATTCTATGCTACAGAGTGGGATTTTTTTTTTCTCCCTCTACAATGACTGCAAACTGCTTTCGCTCTAATCTAATGGCCAATGGTTGTGTACCGAATAGTCCATCTCCTTCCGTTCTGCGGCACACCTTTAGTTTGACCCAGGAGCCGGCCTTTCCCCCAGCATTGATTTTACTGCCTGAGCCAGTCAAGGGCGTACATTACTGGACGAGCCTGGGGGGACTCAGGGGGTTGACCACTGACCATACTTCATTATTCAAAACTGCTGCAGAGGCGAAGAGTGCAGGTCTCCTAGGCCTAGCAAACTCCAGCTCTTATGTAGCTTGTGGCTAGCAAGGGTGACGCTAGGCAATCTCAGCTCAGCCTTGCCTTCATTGGTTCCGCTCAATCAAATTCACATCCGCAAGCCAACCACTTCTTCAAGCGGTGAGGCAATATAGACCGAATCACAGCTAATCTTGACCCTTCACCGCATGTTTCAGATGTGGTGGTGTACAGAGCACTGCCAAAGGGGGAGGAAACGAGAGCTATTAGTGGTTAATCTTAAACTATGATTGTATTTACGCCATCTAACATGCTGTTACCCTCTGACCTGAGGGGAATTGGCAGGTCCACTGGCTAATTAACCCTTTGGCACCTAAGTGGAACACCATTACACATGAATCAATTACTTCTGTGCTTGATTTCCCCCATCAACGTACTCTGCAAATATTGGCAAATAGGAATCTGCAGTGAGATCAGTGGGCTGCTGCGAATATGGTGCTATCACTGAATGTGTACATTTTTTTGAGTGCAAGTGTGAGGATTTGCATGTTGACAAGTCTGCTTGTGTTAAATCAATGTGTGAGTGTGTCAGTGTTTCCATGTGTCAGTGTATAAATGGAGGTGTGTGTTCCTGTGTGAATTTGCATTTGTTTGATAGATAGACAGATAGATAGCGACGGAATGTATGGTGTATAAATACATGCAACATCTAAGTGAGTGACAGCCAGTATTGTCTGTTGCCATGTCCCTGGCAGTGTCGGTGGCCATGTCCCTGGTAGTGTCTGTGGCCATGTCCATGGTAGTGTCTGTGTCCATGTCCCTGGTAGTGTCTGTGGCCATGTCCCTGGTAGTGTCTGTGTCCATGTCCCTGGTAGTGTCTGTGTCCATGTCCCTGGTAGTGTCTGTGTCCATGTCCCTGGTAGTGTCGGTGGCCATGTCCCTGGTAGTGTCTGTGGCCATGTCCCTGGTAGTGTCTGTGTCCATGTCCCTGGTAGTGTCTGTGGCCATGTCCCTGGTAGTGTCTGTGGCCATGTCCCTGGTAGTGTCTGTGGCCATGTCCATGGTAGTGTCTGTGTCCATGTCCCTGGTAGTGTCTGTGGCCATGTCCCTGGTAGTGTCTGTGGCCATGTCCCTGGTAGTGTCTGTGTCCATGTCCCTGGTAGTGTCTGTGTCCAAGGGTATCTGTATGCTGACCGAGGCCTCTCCTCTCGGTCTCTGCCACACTGAGGCTCAGGAGGGGAGAGACTTGAAGAGAATATTTACAAGGCTCAGCCACTGTGCCCAACCAGACCCCCACCCAGACAGAGACACACACACACACACAAACGTTCACACACTCTCCGTATTGCACGCACACATGCATGAACGTGCACATACAAACACACACTCAGATTCTCTCTCAAACAGTCATGCATGAATCCACAGACACACACGCAGGGCTCTTAGCCCGACCAACCTCTCCAAGCCTGTGGCGTAACAGGAAACGCCTCTGGAGTCCGGCAGCCTAATGCGTCCTCTAGCATTAAATGCCTGAGAGGCGGAAACACCTTGAAAAGTAATATATCTGGAAAGCTCATCACAGCTCTGTCCTGGGACACACTGATTAACAGCCCTCCAGGCCTTGCTCTCAAATATGCTCCAAAACACGTGTCACTCATTCCACGGAGCGCTGAGGGTCTGCGGGTTTTAGAATTAAGGTCACTAATTAGGATGTTTTGATAGGATGTTTTGATAGGATGTTTTGATAGGATGTTTTGATAGGATGTTTTGTTGTGGATTGCATAGTTTATTAACACTTATTTCATATGTTGCATATGAATGTGCCATTACATAGTGTCGCTGTATTCTTAGTCTACGCTTATGGTTACAAATGAGGAACTATAGATAAAAAAAAAAAAAAGTTGCTAGGATCCTGCCATTGTCTCCTTTACCTCTTCTCTCTCGGTCCTGCCAGGTTTGACAACTGTTTGAAAGTCTTCCAGTGCTCAAATTTGAGATTTGTTGAAAACGCGATGGCCTGCATCCAAAGATCATCCCGGGCGTTGAAATTATAAACTCCTCAAGCGAGGCATTCAATCAGGGGATGGAGAAGTGTTTTCAGGCATGGGCCGCTAAACTGACCATTTATTGGCACATGAGGGCATACAGTAAATTGATGTGTGCCCATTGGAGGGTGATATGTGTCATAATAACAAGTTACCATTATATATCTGTTTTAGAACCCTTATCTTCGCCATGCTCCCGTTATGAAAGCCTGCTTCAGGAAACAACATTTGACTGTATAAAACAGCTAATTTGATCACTTGTCATTATGCTCATTTGGTGAATGTATGCTTCTGGGAAAATGTAGTTCACATGATATTAAACAAAGACTGGAAGCTGCCAGTGTGTTTTACAGGATTTAATAAATCAAGAGATCTCTGTGTGTGTGTTTAGGTGTGTTTCCTCCCAGGTTAGCCCTACTCTGACCATCGCAAGTCTGTAAGCAACAGCACCATGAAGTCCTTATCTTTAAACAACACAGCGAGAGTAGCAAAGTAAACAGGCCTCCTCTAAAACAACAGCCCGAGTAATGTTGCTGCTCTCCTGATAGCAGGGAGACTGCCACAACCTCCTTCCCTTCCGCTGGCTGGCGTGGGCAATTGGAACGAACACGTGTACTCTATTGAAGGACTGCAAACACATTTTCGGGCAGTGTACCAACCAGGACTGCTAGACAACATGCCCTTATCTGATCCAGGAGACGAGACGACGGCAGAGAGGCCCCAGCAAGCTGTGCTGGAGCCCGCGATAAGAAGATGCAATGCTAACAGAGAGATGAGACTGGGACGGATCTGGACAACTACAGGCTGCACAACACATTTCTCCATTCATTCTGCTTCTCCCATTAATTTACTATTTTATTCAATGGGGTGCTATTCTTGTTTTCATAATGGACATTTTTATTTGGATGCATTTGGGATATTACTGCTGAATGTTGAAATATTGTTTGGCTTTTATAACTACTAATACTTCTGCTTGAGTTCTGCTAGACACTGTCCCTTCCATTACTCAGGGAATGCAGTGTTTGTGTTCCATGTATTTTTTAATGGAGCAGTTTGGTTATCTTCATGGAGTGTGGATGGCTCACCTTGTCCTTCTTCTGTTTTTCATCTTGATATAGGAGCCACCTCTCTCCATCGTTGCTGTAGGCCACCTTGTAGGAGCCCACGAACTGGACATGGCCAAAGTCCTTGGCCCCCTGGGTGATGATGCCGGTGATTTTAGTAGGCAGGAGCATGTCAACCTGAGAGAGACAGAGAGTGAGATAAAGAATGGGGTGGGTGGGGTGGGGGGGAGAGATAAATAAACGTTACTTAGTCACCTCTCTGACTCAGCTAAACGAAAGTGTCAGTGATGCTCAATTTTCTCCTTCCAGTCCGTCAGCATCTTTTCTCTTCTTATCTCCAGAGACGATTTATAAAGACATTGTACATTTGGTTGCAAGAAGTAACCTTCAATTATTCACAGCATATTGAACAACAAGGCCTCTCCTCAGCAGAGCAGAAATCGCCGGCCAGAGCAGCTTCAGAGAGCCGGGCAGCATCATATGGGTAAATGTTTTAACACACTCTCATTTGTAGCCTACATCAAAGGGCTTGGTAGTAAACAGTGTAGCTGTTACATCATTTACTTTTAAGGTTCAATTATTCCTCATTATTTACAGCTAACACAACAGTCCATGTTTCTGGCTGTTGTGTTAAGCCTGGACTTTAACACGCAATAACAACAATGTACAGAATGTACCATAACTATCTGTTTTACTATTACCAAGCCCATGCAGGATTTCATGCAATTACCACCAATTAAGTCAATGGTTTGTCTGGGTTAGCATCTCTATATTTATTATGCGTTGATTATGCTCAATGACTAATGTATGCGAATTCACAATGCCAAAAACAATACATTGTTTGAATCTAAAGTGGAAGAACCTGAGAGCAAGGCACACTGAATGTAAGATGGGTATCCCTGGAGTATAGAACTGTGCATTGAGGGAAAAGTTATCTATAGTATCTGAGGAGAATTATGGACTTATAGGTGTTTTCGCTTTATCTTTCATAATTTAGCCTCAATCAGCATAGCCTTGCATCTGAGGAAATAAACAAACAAATGTGTGCATGTTGAGTCCCTAATCATACCAGGTTGCATCCCACAGAGGAACCAGGGAGAAAAACAGGTAATGTTCGGGTCATACATTTTGCATTCTGTCAACGATAAGATCCTTTAAATCTCTTTCACATGACAATAAAAATACCACCTTAATGCGTGGCTTAAGGATCAAATAAATTGCTTGACATTGCACTCTCAGGTAATGTCTTAGAGCTCAACATAGTAACCATGGATGATAGTTTAAAAGAGGAACCATAACCATAAATACTTTTAGACCACAAATGATCGAGAAGTCCAGGGCGGCAGAAAGTCTAGCGGTTAAAAGCGTTGGGCCAGTAACTGAAAGTTTGATGGTTCGATTCCCAAGTTGACAAGGTGAAAAATCTGTTGATATGCACTTTAGCAAGGCACTTAACCCTAGTTGCGCTGGATAAGAGGGTTTTAGGCTGGGTGTCTGTACAGCACTTTGAGATATCAGCTGATGTAAGAAGGGCTATATAAATACATTTGTTTTGATTTGATTTGCTAAATTACTCAAATGTAAATGTCTGGATTTGAAAAATGAAAAACATTTGCTGACCACTATCATCAAACTCTCTGCAGTTGCATGACCAAACTGTGGTGGCAAAGTATCAAGACCTAATGTCTATAACATCATGACCATAACTGGCTTATCAGATCCATGGACAACAACAGTCCCCTGCACGTGCTGGAGAGAGGACAGACTGAGTTTTGCCATTGCATGGAAACTAATAAAACATATTGGCAGAGAGAGAATGGCGGTCAAAAAGTAGAGAGGGGAAGTACGATTCAGAGAGCTGGATTTCCTAAACTGAATTTCCAACACGCAGCAGGAGCCCATATATTATCCTGATTAGTCTGGTCAGACTGAGTATGTGATAGTGTGGCTTCTCTCTCATGTTTTCAAGACCATGGCATGACTTTACGTTACTGTACATCATTCCAGACATTATATTATTATGTATTGCAACACAATTTTACATGAACCTTTTAGTCATTTAGCAGACGTTTTCATCCAGAGTGACTTAGAGCATTTAGGCTGTAGATTCTTCACCTAGTCGACTCCGGGATTCAAATCAATACCATTTTGGTTACTGGACCAACTCTCTCTTAACTGCTAGGCTACCTGCCGCCCAATACAACATATCACAATACAAACATGCCTCACTATGGCGCGTGTTGCACATGAGCTCACATCTCCACAACACCTGTCATGAAGCCCAGATATTGCTTCAGAGCATGCCTTCAGTCCTGTTCAACCCTCCCAGCTCCTGACAGACTTCGGGGTGATTCCCCAGGGAGTCATAGAAGTTTTCACTACAGACACCCTGTTGGAGGAGCAGGGAGGCAGGCTCAGGCCTGCTCCCTGACTTTTAAGGAGGAAAAGCCATGGCTTGCTGTCAATCTTTCTGTGCTCTTATAAAACAGAGTTACGTGATATGGAGTAAGCAGCCAGCTTTTGGGGTTCTGAAAACAACATAAAATGGGTTCGCTCTCTGAGTTTGTACGTCAGTTGCACAGTTATGGTCCTAATTTAAGTCTTGGTACAAGGGCACTTTACCTTGATATCATGTAGGAAATTATACACATGGGCTTAAATCGTTTGCTATGAATACACTATTCATGAGATACCTCCTTCAAAAAATAATTGAAAGACCCTTCGCCTCTTTGTTTAACGAAGTGTTCATGTCTGTTTCTCGGGGGGGGGGGGGGGGGTACAGTATGTTCCTATGGTGCATATAAATACGTTTATGGTAACCTCTCTTTTATAATTACAATAATCGCAAAAAGCTTCAGAGAGAAGCTGCTCATTGAGAAAAGGAGTGACACGTTACATTGTAATGCTTGATTACCCTCCAAGCAGAGCACAGCGCAGAGGTAATCTCATTCTGGCCAACCAGTCGAGTCTGCCACCAAAACAAAGGCACGCTTGAAGGGGAACCTGTAATTGCTGTCACAGGTAGCGGTCAAAAAATACAACTGCCCCTGGCGCAGCCAGCTCCCAACACTTTGATGGCCCAAACCGAATTAAAGGGTGAGATAAGCTTGTTAGAGCCAGGCAACCCCCCAACCTTCCCCCAACACACTTAACCCTGGCACACCGGAGGCTTTTGAAGTCTTTGCAGCAACCTCTGCATGGCTGTGGTGGAGAAAGACACACAAAAAACAATACCAGCATTCCTTTCTTTCTCTGTATCCTTCTCCTCGGGGGAGTAGAAGACGACACAAGAGTCCCACCCCCCCAACCCCTGTTCTCCATTTCCACCCGTTTCCCCCAACTGCGGAAAACATTTGCGTATTCACAAAATGTATTTTGGAGAATTAATTAGCACTGCCCCTGCAACACCTGGGGGTGCTAGAATTCGTGTCATGGCGCTCACAGAGAGAGACAGAGAGAGAGAGAGAGAGAGAGAGAGAGAGAGAGAGAGAGAGAGAGAGAGAGAGAGAGAGAGAGAGAGAGAGAGAGAGAGAGAGAACGGGAAGAGAGAGAAACTCCTTCGTCTGCTCATTAAGTTGAAAGTCGACGTGTAATCCCCATGTCCATATTTGAAGTGGTGCTGTTGTCTGAGGGCTGACTGCTGTAGAGGAACACAGTTATCCCCTCTGCTGCTCCATACCATACATCTATAGCAGCAGACAGCAGCTAGCTCCCCCTGAAGCTGTGCTCATTTAATTGTGTGTGTTGAAGACTCATTTAATCTACACTGCTCATATAACCTGACCCAATTTCTAGCCTGTGGGGAAGTGTGCATGTGCTTGTGTGTGTGCCTGGGTTTGTGAGTGTGTGTGGAGTGTACACAGTGCACAGAGCAGGAGCCAGGTTAGTATACTGTAAGTACAGTTCGTGCAGGGATGTGGACTGGACAGGATGATATCATGGCCCATCAACCCCAAACTGGGGCCGCCATCGTTAAAGCTTAAAGCAGAGGTGTGAGAGGAATAGGCCAATTCCCATGGTTTTCCCTAGCGTGACATCTATGCTCAGAAAACTAGATAGGAGTGTCTCTTCCTGTATATTAGCAAGGGGCCCTGTATTTGAATAAAACATCATAGTATCGAGACATGCAAGCATAATGCTGTTGAGTTTCTTTTTATGAAGGGATAAATGTGTGTGAGTTTCTATATGTCAACTGTTTGAGTCAACACAGATCCCGACCTGTGAATCCCCTAGCAACACACAGAACAGGCTCCAAGCATGTTCTAGAACACCACCTCAACGGATTTAACAGGCCAAACGCCTCTGGGAAAGCCTGTTGAAGAGGTGGTCGTGTCGAGGCTTAAGCCTGATGACCTGATAATCACAGTCTTGGCTCCAACTCCAGGCAACACTCAGGCCAGCCCAACTGGGAGACACCACATGGGAATATTAGACTGAAACACCTAACACACACACACACACACACACACACACACACACACACACACACACACACACACACACACACACACACACACACACACACACACACACACACACACACACACACACACACACACACACACACACACACACACACACACACAATCCCAACTCCCAACCCCTTCCATGACTACCGTTTCCACTTGAGGCAGCGGGATGTCAAATCACATAAGGCCTCCGCTGAGCACTGACATGGCAAAAGGCGGGTTCTGTCAAGTAAGAGGTGCGTACACCTCTGTTGCCTCGGGGCCTAACTCACAGTGGAGATACTAAAGGCTCAGTACTGGCTGTATTGGCGTGAGACCAGCCCCTGCTGGGATGAGCTAAGTGCAAGACAAGCAAAGTTCAACACAGAACTTCCTGCTCGCTCTGACAAATCGACTGCTTTTAACAGTGCCGCATGTCGCCTCACCCTCCTAGAGCAAAGGTTCAATGACAGTTGTGGCGCATACCGAATCCACTTTAGGAAAAAAGTGTCAAGTGTTGAGTGGAAATACTAGGCTATGTTGAGAAAATTGTGGAGAAATATTGGTGACAGCTTCCCAATATTGGTCAAAAATGAGCTAATAAAAGTGTGCATCTTCAAGCCAGAGTGGAAGTTTTAAGCCTTCCAGTAAACAGTAAATCGAAGGACACTACAAAGCAGTCTGAATGTTCGAGCCACTGCACGGCAAGCGGTAACAGTGCACCATGTCTGGAACCAACAGGACCCTGAACAGCTTCTACCCCCAAGCCATAAGACTGCTACACAAGACTGCTAAATATCAAATGGCAACCCGGACTACCTGCATTGACCCTTTTTTGCACTAATTCTCTTGTACTGACTCTATGCACACACACTGGAATCTACCCACACATGCTTACACTGACACACCAAAACAACATATACAAAACATGCACACACATGTGTACTGACACCACATACACACAATCTCACACACACATACACTTTCACACTCACCACATATGCTGCTACTGTCTAGTTTTTATCCTGTTGCCTAGTCACTTTACCCCTACCTATATGTTCTTAGCTACCTCAATTACCTCGTACCACTGCACCTCGACTCCCTACTGGTACTCCCTTTATATAGCCATGTTATTTTTACTCTGTATTGTTATTCATTATTCACTGTGTATTTATTCCTTGTCACTCTTTCTATTTCTCTATTCGTATCTTTATCTTTACCTCTGCATTGTTGGAAAATGACTCGTAAGTAAGCGTTTCACTGTTAAATAAAATTAGATTTTTTCTGATGTGAAAAAACGTTATGCTAAAACATGCAGGTGTAAAACTGTTGAGTGCCTTTGAGGAGAGACTACCGTGATCACAGTGAATTTGACACAGCACACACAGTTGAAAAGACTTGACAGCTTTTCATTTAGTGGGAGCCTTTTTTCCCCATACATCATTTAAACCAGCGGGCCAAAGCTAAGTTCTTGAGAAGAAGATTTAAGCATAAATTCACCTGGGTGCCAAAAAGACAAAGACAGAATGGATTATAAAAACACAATTAAGGCGGGTGATCAATTTCCCAAAGAAACGTTGGATCAAATCCAGTTATTAAAAGGTAAACATTCTACATCCTTCTGGAAAATAAATTCCATGTTTCTAGGGATGGGCTAGAGATAGACTCTGCTTGTCTCATTAACTCAAATCAAATGGGGGGAAGAAAACGGCCATGGAATCAACCATGCTGACAGATCATTTAAAGCCCCCATGCAGCCTTTGTAATTGTATTTTTAAATCATCACTGTATGTCTAATAAATCACTGTGTGTGTCTATTTAATGAAAATAACTCAATGCACTGCCCCTTTAAAGCTTTGACAGTGTGGAGGGACTCCATTGGTTTAGTGTGTCGTGTCCTATATCTGTTGGAGAGTAGAGAGGGACACAAATCCACGGGGCGTATCCAAATAATACCTGCTTTCTCCTGAAGTGTGCACCCGTTCACTAATCCCCACACATTTAACCTTTTGTCAATATGGGGGCGCTGTTTTCACTTTGTAAAAAATCGTTCCCAAATTAAACTGCCTCGTACTCAATTCTTGCTCGAACAATATGCATATTATTATTACTATTGGATAGAAAACACTCTCTAGTTTCTAAAACCGTTTGAATTATATCTGTGAGTAAAACAGAACTCATTTTGCAGCAAACTTCCTGCCAGGAAGTGAAAAATCTGAAATCGAGGCTCTGTTCCAGGGCCATCCTATTAATTTGCCTGAAATCTATGGATCTACATGCACTGCATACGCCTTCCACTAGATGTCAATAGGCAGTGAGAGGTGGAATGGGGTGTATAGCTTGATCTGAGGTCAAATGAGAGCTCTTGGAATGACATGACCCCAAGTTTCCTTTGTTCAGCAAGGCGCGGGAAGGACCCCTGGATTGCGTTCTGAAAAGCTTTCGTTATAGACGTTAGATATCTCCGGCTCTGATTTTATTTGATATATGTGTTAACATCATAAAGTAGTTATTTTAAACCGAGTTATATCAGTTTATATCAGTTTATTGCAATTTTCGGCATTTTCTTTGTTTTGCGTTTGGAGTTTGGACACTCCTGCGCCACATGGCTAGCTTTGGTTGCTAATTCGACAGATGAAGAGGACATTCTACAACCGAACAACGATTATTCTGGACAAAGGACACCTTGTACAAGATTCTGATGGAAGCTCATCAAATAGTAGGAACCATTTATGATGTTATTTCGTATTTCTGTCAAATGTGTAGTCGTATTTTTCGCCCTGATTTTGGGCGCTGTCTCGCTATAACATAAGCTGTATGTCGTACTAAAGTTATTTTTAAAAATCTAGCACAGCGGTTGCATTAAGAACTAGTGTATCTTTCATTTGCTGTCCAACATGTATTTTTTAGTAAAGTTTATGATTAGTTATTTGATTAGATTAGGTGCCTCTCCAAGATTTCTCCGGACAATATTTTTGCATTTTGACTACGTATTCACATTGTAAAACCACGATTTGTGCCGCTAAATATGCACATTTTCGATCAAACCCTACATGTATTGTGTAATATGATGTTATAGGACTGTCATCTGATGAAGATTGTGAAGGTTAGTGAAGAAATGTATATCTTTTGCTGTTTTTTTCGCTATCGCTACCGTTGCGTTGAATTAATGCTGTTGTGTGGTTGGCTATTGTAGTAAGCTAATATAATGCTATATCTTCTTGAGCCTAGGGGGGCGCCATTTCGACTTTGTAATAATTAGTTCCCAAATTAAACTGCCTCGTACTCAATTCTTGCTCGTACAATATGCATATTATTATTACTATTGGATAGAAAACACTCTCTATTTTCTAAAACCGTTTGAATTATTTCTCTGAGTGAAACAGAACTCATTCTGCAGCACATTTCCTGTCAGGGAGTGAGATTTCAGAAATCGAGGTCCCTGTTCTGAGGCCAGTTTATAAGTCCCCATGTAAGCCATCGGGCTACATGCACTGCATACGTCTTCCTCTAGATGTCAGTAAGCAGGGAGAATTTGAATGGAGTGGATTGCGCAATCTGGGGCCCTTTATAAGACCGTGGAACGGAAGTACCGTCCTTTTCAACGGTGCGCCTGACGCAAGAAGACATCACAATGGCGTCCTGCAAACGCTTTCGTTTTAGTAGTTCTATATCTCCGGTCATGTTTTTATTCGTTATAGGTGTTAAAGACATCATAAGGTAGTTAATTTAAACCGACTTATAGCAGTTTATAGCAGTTTATTGCGATTTTCTGGGATTTCTTTGTCATGCGCTTTCACGAGTTGGACACCTCTCCAGTTGGTGGCTAACATTAGCGGCTATTTCGACCGGACAAGAGGACATCTTTCAACCCAAAGACGATTGTTCTGGAGAAAGGACACCTTGCCCAAGATTCTGATGGAAGCTCAGCTAATAGTAAGCAGTCTTTATGCTGTTAATTCGTACTTATGTTGACAAATGTCTAATAATAATTCCGCCATGAATTTCGGTGCGTCTCGCTTTAGCGCACGCTGTATGCTTGAAGTAACGTTAATTTTAAAAATGTAATCCAGCGATTGCATTAAGAACTAATTTGTCTTTCAATTGCTGTCCAACCTGTATTTTTTAGTCAAGTTTTGGAATAGTTACTGATTAGAATAGGTGCCTCTTCAAAGATTTCTCCTGACATTTTCTGGGCAGCTTTGCTACTTTTCTCATTGTATAACCACGATTTGTGCCGCTAAATATGCACATTTTCGAACAAACTCTATATGCATTGTGTAATATGATGTTATAGGACTGTCATCTGAAGAATTCTGAGAAGGTTAGTGAAAAAATTAATATATTTTGGTGGTTTATACGTTCAAGCTATTTTTGCCTTGAATCAATGCTGTTGTGATGTTTGCTATTGTGGTATGCTAATATAACGCTATATTGTGTTTTCGCTGTAAAACACTTAGAAAATCTGAAATATTGTCTGGATTCACAAGATCTGTGTCTTTCATTTGCTGTACGCTGTGTATTTTTAAGAAATGTTTTATGATGAGTAATTAGGTAATACACGTTGCTCTCTGTAGTTATTTTAGTCGCTTTGGTGAGAGTTGTGATGGTGGCTGCAATGGTAAACTATGATTTATACCTGAAATATGCACATTTTTCTAACAAAACATATGCTATACAATAAATATGTTATCAGACTGTCATCTGATGAAGTTGTTTCTTGGTTAGTGGCTATTTATATCTTTATTTGGTCGAATTTGTGATAGCTACTGATGGAGTAAAAATATGGTGGAGTAAAAAAGTGGTGTCTTTTGCTAACGTGGTTAGCTAATAGATTTACATATTGTGTCTTCCCTGTAAAACATTTTAAAAATCAGAAATGATGGCTGGATTCACAAGATGTGTATATTTCATCTGGTGTCTTGGACTTGTGATTTTATGATATTTAGATGCTAGTATTTACTTGTGACGCTATGCTAGGCTATGCTAGTAGCTTTTCTACTGATGGGGGTGCTCCCGGATCCGGGTTTGGGGGGTGTTAGAGGTTAATGTGTTTTCGCTGTAAAACACTTAAAAAATCTGAAATATTGGCTGGATTCACAAGATGTTTGTCTTTCATTTGCTGTACACCATGTATTTTTCATAAATGTTTTATGATGAGTATTTAGGTATTTCACGTTGGTCTCTGTAGTTATTCTAGCTGCTTTGGTGAGATTTGTGATGGTGGCTGCAATGTAAAACTATGATTTATACCTGAAATATGCACATTTTTCGAACAAAACATATGCTATACAATAAATCTGTTATAAGACTGTCATCTGATGAAGTTGTTTCTTGGTTAGTGACTATCTTTATTTGGTCGAATTTGTGATAGCTACCTATGCGGTAAAAAAATTGTGAAAATATGCGGTTGAGTCTTTTGCTATCGTGGTTAGCTAATAGAAATACATATTGTGTTTTCGCTGTAAAACATTTTAAAAATCGGAAATGATGGCTGGATTCACAAGATGTTTATCTTTCATTTGGTGTCTTGGACTTGTGATTTCATGAAAATTATATTATATGATATCCCTGTCGCGTTAGGCTAGGCTATGCTAGTGAGCTTTTTTGATGGGGGGATCCCGGATCCGGGTTTGTGACTCGTGAGAAGTTTAAAAGCATTGGATTGGTGTAGGCATGGGCTATAGTACCCATTATTTCCTTTTAAATCCATGAAGGGAAGTAAACAAGTGCACTCTTTGGGAGAAAAGAGAGATTATTGGGATGCAGTCAGAAATTACCTCGACTAACCTGTACCCCCACACATTGACTCGGTACCGGTACCCCCTGTATAAAGTATTGTTATTGTTATGCAAATGTAATGTGTTAGTTTTTGAAATATAATTTTTTTAAACTTTAGTTTACTTAGTAAATATTTTATTAACTCTTGAACTGCATCGTTGGTTAAGGGCTTGTAAGTAAGCATTTCACGGTAAGGTCTACCTACACCTGTTGTATTCGGCGCATGTGACAAATACACTTTGATTTGGTGTTACAATAGCAGAGAGGACGCTGGAAATTACACCCACTGTGATTCTCATAAACAGCATTTACGTTGGATTTGGCAGGTGGCAGGGTTAACACAGGGTTAAGACTTACAGATCAGGCGCAGAGTAGTATCTCTGTACTCTCTTTTCATCTACTATACTAGGATAAAGGGCAGCCATTAATTTTGTTCAAAAATCGATTACAAGTTTATTATACGTTTCTCTTTCCTTAGTGGTCTTTGTGAGTGCTAAAAGTGGCAAGTGTGAAGCATGCACGCACACACACACACACACACACACACACACACACACACACACACACACACACACACACACACACACACACACACACACAGTTTGTGTTGACAGACACAAACTGTGAATGCCAAGCAAGGCCTCTAATATGATCTATACCTAGTTTCCTCTAGTGTTGCACCCTTTCTTAAAATGGACAGCTCCAGATCAATCATATTATCATCGTGTGTGACTGACAAGATGCTACATCTACAAGGTGCTCCATCTACTTGTGAATATTCAATAAGAATCTCTGATAGAAAAGCACTGAGATAAGCACATGGATACAAGTCTGGTCTTGGAGTGGGAGATTGGCTTTGATATATGTTGAAACAGCCAGATACACATGTAGAATGCATAGGAGGCAATCTGGGCAGCACTGATTTGAGTCGAGGCGCCTTCAATCCTTACATTCCTACAGATCCCTGAGATTAAGGCTCTCTCTCTCTGCTGGAAACTCATGAATCAATCATTCAAAGATAAAATAAATAAATAAATAAATAAACATCCAGCATCAGTTGAGCGAGAAAAGAGACAGGGGGATGAGGCCGACGTGTGCTAGAAGATAAGAAGAGAGAAGATAATGGAAGGTGAGGTGTAGCATTATCCAGGCTCAAAGGAGGGCTGTTCGTTTAAAGATGTGATGGCCGGGGGACACTAAAAAGCACCCAACTGAATCCGGGAAGCAGATGGATCTAGCGTCCCCACAGTAACTTAATTTGGAGGCTAATTGAATAAGCGCGCTAGCTGCGTGGAAATTGAATAAAATAGAGCTAAGTAAGGGCCATATTGGACTGGATTGAAATTAGGCTCCGCCAATAATGCTTTAATTAAATTAGTATCAGATGTGTTTTTCAAATTAGTTTAAGTTACGTCTAAGATATTCCTGGAATCATGAATTCACATCTGATGTTCTAATGATTACAAGAGACAATGACGTTTGGCGTTACCAAAGATTCCTGAGCAACAGCTCTTAAATGTTTTTCTCTATTTTTCTCTACAGGCCCCCTGGAGATGAGTATGATGAGTGTACACGAGTCTCATTGTTAGTCTCATTCCGTACTCTGCCCTGGTGGACCAGTCCACACACCTGCCCTGGTGGACCAGTCCACACACCTGCCCTAGAGGACCAGTCCACACACCTGCCCTAGAGGACCAGTCCACACACCTGCCCTGGTGGACCAGTCCACACACCTGCCCTAGAGGACCAGTCCACACACCTGCCCTAGAGGACCAGTCCACACACCTGCCCTAGAGGACCAGTCCACACACTTGCCCTAGAGGACCAGTCCACACACCTGCCCTAGAGGACCAGTCCACACACCTGCCCTAGAGGACCAGTCCACACACCTGCCCTGGTGGACCAGTCCACACACCTGCCCTAGAGGACCAGTCCACACACCTGCCCTAGAGGACCAGTCCACACACCTGCCCTGGTGGACCCGTCCACACACCTGCCCAAGAGGACCAGTCCACACACCTGCCCTGGTGGACCAGTCCACACACCTGCCCTAGAGGACCAGTCCACACACCTGCCCTAGAGGACCAGTCCACACACCTGCCCTAGAGGACCAGTCCACACACCTGCCCTGGTGGACCAGTCCACACACCTGCCCAAGAGGACCAGTCCACACACCTGCCCTAGAGGACCAGTCCACACACCTGCCCTAGAGGACCAGTCCACACACTTGCCCTAGAGGACCAGTCCACACACCTGCCCTAGAGGACCAGTCCACACACCTGCCCTAGAGGACCAGTCCACACACCTGCCCTGGTGGACCAGTCCACACACCTGCCCTAGAGGACCAGTCCACACACCTGCCCTAGAGGACAAGTCCACACACCTGCCCTGGTGGACCCGTCCACACACCTGCCCAAGAGGACCAGTCCACACACCTGCCCTAGAGGACCAGTCCACACACCTGCCCTAGAGGACCAGTCCACACACCTGCCCTAGAGGACCAGTCCACACACCTGCCCTGGTGGACCAGTCCACACACCTGCCCAAGAGGACCAGTCCACACACCTGCCCTAGAGGACCAGTCCACACACCTGCAGCTAGAAACAAATGCAAGCGCACGCACACACATATACACACACACATGATGCAGGCTCCATATTTCATATTTGCCACCTTCATCGAATATCACAGCTGTGGCTAAATGGTTGTGTGCTTCTCTCTGATTGCATTGGGAACCACCTGGAGATTTTGTATCTGTAACACTCTTTCTTCAATTAGTTCAGCAAGGCAACTTGGCCGCAGGTGCTGTTCCTATTGATTCCCTTATGCGTGTGGAGTAATAGGACACATAATGATAAAATGCCAGGTAGCACCGAGAATAAAGAATGCATTTAAACTGATTAGAATTTTGAACGCTCATGGATCCTCAGTCTGCGTGGACAAAATGCCATCATGAATACTTTGGACTAGATCAATATTGAAGGCTGGCAATAGCAATAGTTAGGCTGCAGGGGACTCTGCTGACTGCCTGAGAATACATGACCAGATGCCTCCAGTGGTCCCACAGGGGGCCTATCCTGAAGGACACTGAGGACAGATCACCCTTCAACATTCCCAATTACTTGTTGCATTCCACTTTTTCACCATGCATGTCATTTAATCAAAACACCAGTGTCTTCTTTCTCCCAGACAATCAAAATCCCTCTATCACACAGCTTTTGACTGCTTTGGAGAGAGACATGCTTCAACTCTGAGCTGTGTTCTGCATAAACACTCAAGACAAGATGTGAGTTTCAACCGGGAGGCATTAGAACAGTTCTCCAGTGTAGATGGAAATAAACATCCAGCTAATTTTATTGATTAAAGAGATTGAGTTTGTGGTCGGAGCAGTATTGCACCAATTTCATTAGGGAAGCAGTGCCTTTCAGAAGCCTAGTAATCATAATACCATAATAATACTTTCATTGCCGCAAATACATGTGAAGAGGAACAGAGCAGGTATCTATCAAGTAATACTTCTAATTAACATCCCTGTTTTCTTATACCTAGGGGTTTGTCAGTGTCCCTGACGTGTTAGTGAGCGTTGTAGCTTGCTTCATTCGCACGTTTCCTGTGACACTTGGAAGTTGTCATAATGATTCATTCTCAGGTTCATGAATTTAAAAAGAGTAAGCCTACTGTAAATACTATCTGCAAAAGGTTAAGGGTCAATTCAGAATGATAAAGAGGAAGCAGAAAAACAGGAAGTAGACTTCAATTGTATGAAATTCCATAATTATAAAGGATATGAGAGCTTACTAATTTTGGCTAGTGTTCCTTCCTTTACTTTCATGTTTGAAATACATGCCAGGCCACTTTAGCTCATTCAGTTCACTTGGAAAGCATTCAGACCCTTCCCTTTTCCCACATTTTGTTACGTTACAGCCTAATTCGAAAATTGATAAAGTCGTTTTTTGCCCTATTCAATCTACACACAACACCCCATAATGACAAAGCAAAAAACAGGATTGAGTCGGGGCACAGATCTGGGGAAGGGTACCTAAACATGTCTGCAGCATTGAAGGTCCCTAACAACACAGTAGTTTCCATCTTTCTTAAATAGAATAAGTTTGGAACCACCAAGACTTTTCTTAGAGCTGGCCGCCCGGCCAAACAGCAATCGGGGGAGAAGGGCCTTGGTCAGGGAGGTTACCAAGAACCCGATGGTCATTCTGACCGAGCTCCAAGGTTCCTCTCCGGAGATGGGAGAATCTTCCAGAAGGACAACCATCTCTGCAGCACTCCACCAAAAAGGGCTTTATTGCAGAGTGGCCAGACGGAAGCCACTCCTCAGTAAAAGGCACATGACAGCCCGCTTAGAGTTTGCCAAAAGGCACCTACAGACTCTCAGACCATGAGAAACAAGATTCTCTGGTCTGATGAAACCAAGATTGAATTCTTTGAACTGAATGCCAAGCGACACGTCTGGAGGAAACCTGGCACCATCCCTATGTTGAAGCATGGTGGTGGCAACATCATTCTGTGGGGATGTTTTTCAGTGGCAGGGACTGGGAGACTAATCAGGATTGAGGGGAAGGTGTACAGAGTACAAATCCTGATCCTGATGAAAACCTGCTCCAGAGCACTCAGGACCTCCGACTGGGGCGAAGGTTCACCTTTCAACAGGACAACGACCCAAAGCACACAGCCAAGACAACACAAGAGTGGCTTTGGGACAAGTCTCTGAATGTCCTTGACTGGCCCAGCCAGAGCCCGGACATGATCCCGATCCAACATCTCTGGAGAGACCTGAAAATAGCTATGCAGCGACGCTTTCCATCCAACCTGACATAGATTGAGAGGATCTGCAGAGAAGAATGGGAGAAACTCCCCAAATACAGTTGTGCCAAGCTTGTAGCGTCACACCCAAGAAGAATCTAGGCTGTAATCGCTGCCAAAGGTGCTCCAACAAAGTACTGAGTAAAGGGTCTGAATACTTATGTATACGTTATATTAAAAACACATTTTCTTCGTCATTATGGGGTATTGTGTGTAGATTGTTAAGGATTTTATTTTTTTAATCCATTTTAGAATAAGGCTGTAATGTAACAAAATGTGGAAAAAGACAAGTGGTCTGAATACTTTCCGAACGCACTGTATTTGCTGCCCAAAAAAATGCAGTCATATTATAAATAGCCTGCAGCTTCCAAACTCAATTCCTCTTCCTAAACTAATCCAATTCAATTTACATCACCTGCAATACATATTATGAGCAGAGCAATAATGAAGATTACAGCACTGTTTTCATTGCAACATGACTTAGTCATTATAACCCCGCAATTAACTCTGCTGTTCTCTTTCTTCAGTCTGTTTAAAGTTGGAGTCCGTAGCGGTGAACCAGACAAATCCGTTTGCCATATTACAACAACAAAGACGTTACTTCAAACAAGGAGCACTGTTTTATTTCCCTCTGACATCACTGCACATCATTATACGCATGATAGAACAGGAAAGTATTTGCAACATTTGTTTTACCACAACACTGGAGCTCCTCTTCTCTGTGTAGCCCTTCGCTGCAGTCAAATGGTCTCATGGCCTATAATGTTGTATGGCTATAATGTATAATATATATTAACAAAAAAATATATGGGGGATTGGAAATGATGCGGACTACTACATTGATGTACCCTAATCTATATGCTTTATTAAAGCTGATGTACCCTCTATTTATTATTTTAAAAACCTGCCGAAAAATCTGCTGTTTCTATGTCATATGGTTTTGTTATATTTCAGTATTCTGTGATGTACATTATATAAAGTGTAATGGGATGAACGCTTAACTTTTTAAGCCCATAACCATGTGTGTGAGGTGTATACTTTTGTTTCAAAGTAGATTTGTTTAAGAATACCTAGAAAGACTATGTGACCCTGATTTAGCCCACTGCAGAAAAAGGTTAATAAACAAAACGAAAACAGTAATGATGAACGCCAACAGATACAATAGGGTTTCTCCAGCTACGCTGCTGAACCCCTAAATACGCCTGGGGCGACCAGCGGCGCTGTTTCCCTTTATGCGGATCTCAGCTTTAAGAGATTTACTGCAAATGATAGGCATTTAGAGACATGCCTACTGTATGCTTTCACTCACATTACGTTTTAAAAGCAGAGCAATCAGAAACACTCCTCTCAATGCATCATTCTGAGCAGTAATGGAGAATCCATCCATCATCCAATCATTGCCTTGTTTTGAAGCTGTTTAATATCCATTTCTGCTCCAATTTCTTACTGAATCGGATCCCATTGGACTCTGACAATTACGACAGGGTGGCTGGCCTTTGGTCCCTAACCCCATTATGACACACATTACTACTAGATGAGCAAGTAACCAGCAGGGTAATAACCAGCAGGGCAGTAACCGGTAGGGCAGTAACCAGTAGGGTAATAACCAGTAGGGCAGTAACCAGCAGGGCAGTAACCGGTAGGGCAGTAACCAGCAGGGCAGTAACCGGTAGGGCAGTAACCAGTAGGGCAGTAACCAGCAGGGCAGTAACCAGCAGGGCAGTAACCAGCAGGGTAATAACCAGTAGGGCAGTAACCAGCAGGGCAGTAACCAGCAGGGCAGTAACCAGCAGGGTAATAACCAGTAGGGCAGTAACCAGCAGGGCAGTAACCGGTAGGGCAGTAACCAGCAGGGCAGTAACCGGTAGGGCAGTAACCAGTAGGGCAGTAACCAGCAGGGCAGTAACCAGCAGGGCAGTAACCAGTAGGGCAGTAACCAGCAGGGTAATAACCAGTAGGGCAGTAACCAGCAGGGCAGTAACCAGCAGGGCAGTAACCGGTAGGGCAGTAACCAGCAGGGCAGTAACCGGTAGGGCAGTAACCAGTAGGGCAGTAACCGGTAGGGCAGTAACCAGTAGGGCAGTAACCAGTAGGGCAGTAACCAGCAGGCCAGTAACCAGCAGGGCAGTAACCGGTAGGGCAGTAACCAGTAGGGCAGTAACCAGCAGGCCAGTAACCAGTAGGGCAGTAACCAGCAGGGTAATAACCAGCAGGGTAATAACCAGCAGGGTAGTAACCAGCAGGGTAGTAACCAGCAGGGTAATAACCAGCAGGGTAATAACCAGCAGGGTAGTAACCAGCAGGGTAATAACCAGCAGGGTAATAAACAGCAGGGTAGTAACCAGTAGGGTAATAACCAGCAGGGTAATAACCAGCAGGGCAGTAACCAGCAGGGTAATAACCAGCAGGGCAGTAACCAGTAGGGTAGTAACCAGCAGGGTAATAACCAGCAGGGTAATAACTAGCAGGGCAGTAACCAGCAGGGCAGTAACCAGCAGGGTAATAACTAGCAGGGCAGTAACCAGCAGGGCAGTAACCAGCAGGGTAATAACCAGCAGGGCAGTAACCAGTAGGCCAGTAACCAGCAGGGTAGTAACCGGTAGGGCAGTAACCAGCAGGGCAGTAACCAGCAGGGTAATAACCAGCAGGGCAGTAACCAGTAGGCCAGTAACCAGCAGGGTAGTAACCGGTAGGGCAGTAACCAGCAGGGTAATAACCAGTAGGGCAGTAACCAGCAGGGTAATAACCAGCAGGGCAGTAACCGGTAGGGCAGTAACCAGTAGGGTAATAACCAGCAGGGCAGTAACCGGTAGGGCAGTAACCGGTAGGCCAGTAACCGGTAGGGCAGTAACCGGTAGGCCAGTAACCAGCAGGGCAGTAACCAGCAGGGCAGTAACCAGCAGGGTAATAACCAGCAGGGCAGTAACCGGTAGGGCAGTAACCAGCAGGGTAATAACCGGCAGGGCAGTAACCGGTAGGGCAGTAACCAGCAGGGTAATAACCAGCAGGGCAGTAACCGGTAGGGCAGTAACCAGCAGGGTAATAACCAGCAGGGTAATAACCAGCAGGGTAATAACCAGCAGGGCAGTAACCGGTAGGGCAGTAACCAGCAGGGTAATAACCAGCAGGGTAATAACCAGCAGGGTAATAACCAGCAGGGCAGTAACCGGTAGGGCAGTAACCAGCAGGCCAGTAACCATTGTGGTGGCTTATTTCTGCTTTACCAAATGAGAGTTAAAAACTTCACACACCAGTCAGAGTTATACTTAAACTACATTTTTAATAATAATAAGAGCTTTGCAATAGCATCTGACTTTCAATGATGCGCCATCTCTAATGAACCATTGAAAAGTGATAACAGAAAAGTACCAAGATCTTTTATAGCCAAGATACACCCCTCTCAACTTACATGACGAACCACAGATCTTAGGAACAGTTCACAAAGGGACTATATAATTGAGAAAGGAGTATCCCATAGCTAGATAACATTCGCTATAAATTATCGTTCAGTGTGGTCCCTAAGACGAGGTTCTAATCTCGTTCCTGGTACTTCATAGCACAGAACCATTACCTCATCCAATGGCAGAACAAATGTTAACTCTAGATACTCCCATCTCAAGAGACCCCCTCTTGACCCCACTCCTGGACAAGCTCACTGAGGGGAGTGAGCCTCTAGGTCATACACTATCCCAGGATAAGTGCAACCTCATAGAGGACATACAATGGTTCCAGACAATGCCAAAGGAGGGAGTGACTTGCGCACAGACATTGTGGAGACAAGTAATTGGTTCCCCCTTAATCACGCCATCCCTTCACATGGTTTAACAGATACATTCACATATGAAGACAATGTTCCATCCTGTCCTCTTCCCTTTCTGATATTCTGCATAGCACCAGGGATATGTGAAAGACAAGCCTGACCTCTCCCCTCTCTGGGCCCCAAGTGACTGAGCCCCAGCGGAGGGAAAAAAATACAACTGCCAACACTAGAGTCTATTAGAAATACATTCTAATAAAAAGTATATCACATAAGAATATTATGCAGATATGACATCTTAATTACTTATGTTACCCAACTAATTCTGATTCATCCACCACACCATCAGGACAGTAACCAGCAGGGCAGTAACCAGCAGGGCAGTTGTACAGCTATGGCTGTAGTTACTGCATTACACTCTTAGAAAAAAGGGTTCCAAAAGGGTTCTCTGGCTGTCCCCATAGGAAAACCCTTTTGGGTTCCATGTAGAACCCTATATGGAAAGGGTTCTACATGGAACTTAAAAGGGTTCTACCTGCAACCAAAAAGGGTTATTCAAAGGGTTCTCCTATGAGGACAGTTGAAAAACCCTTTTAGGTTGTAGTGTAGTGTAGCAACTCACTGATAATTGACTAAGGCAGTGCGCTGCATTTAATATTATCAGAGACCAGTTACACACATGCCCAACTGGTTCTCTCTCAATGTTTCCATGCAGATGTCCCCCCACCCCCCTCCTCTCCCCACTCCCCATCATCAGAGCTGGGTATAATTATCAGGGTGCCACAGACAATTACCACACATATTTATCACTGTACTGGAGATAATTAGCTGTGAAAATGAAGTGGCCAAGGGATGACAAACGAGCAGGCGAAATGGGACTTATTTTATAGCTTGTTCATAACCTTTGCAGGTTATTGAGACCAGAATAAATGGATACATCCCAACTGAAGAAGCATGACGACTCAGACATTGTGCAGGTGGTTCTGCCCGATTACTGGATGACAAATGTCCTTGTAGCAGTCTGGTAAAGTGTTTTGTATTGCCAGTTGATTAACTCATAAACAACTCAAAGCACTACAGCAATGTTACAAGAGAGGCCGTGTTTTGTTCTTAAATATTGTAAAGTAACAACACCTTTAAACTCCAACAAATGTAAGAGAAATTATTGTCTGTATGAAGCGAGCTCCACAGAAGAAAGATAGGGGATTGAGCACTAGCATCAATCAGTCCTGCCTTATAGCAGAGTGGCTTGGCAGTACCACCCTCTTTATAAATGAATGATATGTACCCATTGATTCTTGAAGAATATAACTTATAAATGCCTCATGAGCTTAGTTCAGCTGTCACATCCCATCAGAACCCAAACTATAAGCTTTGTTTTACTCCAATGTTTGTAAACAAAGTAAATGTAATACTGCACAGCCTAAAAACATGGTTAAAATTAGAATTTTGATGTCATGGATGGTCAGTCCTTGCATTCATAGAATACCTCAGCTTTTTACTGAAACAAGGGTGGGGAGGATGCTTTTTTATTGTTTCTACTGCTGATTGCTGGTTTAACATGCTAGCCCAGTTCCTACATTCACCCCAGTTTCCAATAAATACATTTCTACATATAGTATTTCAGGCTGCCAGTGCACAGCAGTAATGCCACATGGAAGTATGGCTGAGAAGTTAACATCATATCTCCACAACATGAACCAAGGCGGTAACTCCCTCTCACAGGGCTCTCTGGGACATCCAAAGGGGGCTTGTATTGCATTTAATCCTCCTTGCAGAGCAAAAAGACGACACTGAACCACCAGAGCAGCGCTCACAGGCCATATTTCATCTCTCTGCCTGTGCCACAGGGACATGTAAGCTTATAAGAAAGGCTGGGTAGAGGGACTTAAACCTGGTCTACTGAGGTGAAAGCAATTTGTTTACAGTCCTTTGGCTCCTCACTTACAGTGGTGAGGTGCTGCTTCCTATTAGAAGTACTATTATACACAGGGAAACAATAATGTTGGAAAGGGTGAGCTTATTTTGAAATGAATAAACAGTCTGTTATGAGGTCCCAACAACTACTGGAATACCACATTTGAATTCCAGTTTGTCTTCATAGGGGAATACGCAAGACATTGACAATACAGTAGATGCAGTGACATCAGAAGAGTATTCACACCCCTTGACTTTTTCCACATTTTGTAGTGTTAGAGACTGAATTTAAAATGGTTTACATTTATATTGTGTCACTGGCCTAAACATAATACCCCATAATGTCAACGTGGAATTATGTTTTTAGAAATGTTTACTAATTAATGAAAAATCAATAATAGTGCTTAACATAATTTTTTTTATGACTACCTCATCTCTGTACCCAACACATACAGTTATCTGTAAGGTCCCTCAGTCAAGCAGTGATTTCAAAAACAGATTCAACCACAAAGTTTTCCAATGCCTCACAAAGAAGGGCACCTATTGGTAGATGGGTAAAAAAAAATGTGAGCAGACATTGAATATCCCTTTGAGCATGGTGAATTTATTAATTACACTTTGAATGGTGTATCAATACACCCAGTCACTACAAAGATACAGAAGTCCTTCCTAACTCAGTTGCCGGAGAGGAAAGAAACCGCTCAGGGATTTCACCAATGGTGACTTTAAAACAATTACAGAGTTCAATGGCTGTGATAAGAGACAGTTGAGGATGGATCAACAACATTGTAGTTACTCCACAATACTGACCTAAATTACAGAGTGAAAAGAAGGAAGCCTGTACAGAATATAAACATTCCAAAACATGTAACCTGTTTGCAATAAGGCACTACAGTAAAACTGCAAAAAAATGTGGCAAAGAAATTAACTTTATGTCCTGAACACGAAGCGTTATGAATATGAACCATCATGTTATGAGTGTGCTTGTCATCGGCAAGGACTAGGGAGTTTTTGAGGATAAAAATAAACAGAATAAAGCTAAGCACAGGCAAAATCCTAGAGGAAAACCGGGTTCAGTCTGCTTTCCAACATACACTGGGAAACAAATGTACCTTTCAGCAGGACAATAACCTTAAACACGAGGACAAATATACACTGGAGTTGCTTACCAAGACGTCATTGAATGTTCCACAGTGGCCTAGTTACAGTTTTGACTTAAATTGGCTTGAATATCTATGGCAACAACTAACTTGACAGAGCTTGAACAATTTTAATAACGTGCAAATATTGTACAATCCATGTCTGCAAAGCTCTTAGACACTTATCCAGAAAGACTCACAGCTGTAATCGCTGCCAAAGTAGATTCTAACATGTATTGCCACAGGGGTGGGAATACCTATGTAAATTAGACATTTTTGTATTTATTTTTCAATCAATTTGGAAACATTTAAAAAATATGTTTTCACTTTGTCATTATGGAGTATTGTGTGAATGGGTGAGAAAAAACATATATTTAATATTTTTTTTATTCATGTTGTAACAACAAAATGTGGAATAAGTCAAGGGGCATGAATACTTTCTGAAGGCACTGTATAAATGTGTGTGTGTTTGTGCAGGCGTGCGTGTTTGCATGCGTACATGCGTGTGTTCCTCTCTAGGTTTCTTCCTAGGTTTTGGCCTTTCTAGGGAGTTTTTCCTAGCCACCGTGCTTCTACACCTGCATTGCTTGCTGTTTGGGGTTTTAGGCTGGGTTTCTGTACAGCACTTCGAGATATTAGCTGATGTACGAAGGGCTATATAAAATAAACTTGATTGATTGATTGATTGAGTGTGTGTTAGTGTTGCACGGTACACCGAAACTTCACTTCACTTCGTCTCCCCTGCCTCACGTCTCTCCCAGTCAAGATCATCTTTGCTCGAGCCTCGAACTGACTTTGCGTGTGAATGACATCATGGGTCTTAAAGAGACAATGCACAGTTTTATAAAATAAGTGATTGCTTATTCTATGCATGATCAGTACCATAATATAAGACCCAAATGCAAGGTAAACAGATTGTTTTTCATCTGTACCCTCATGAAAACAAGCTCAATAGCTCAATTCACGTATACACTCCTAACGAATGTGCTTTCACCTGTATTGTGAATAGGTCTAGGCTACTGTACATCTTGATTTACCCAGTTTACCAATAGAGATAAATTATTACAATTGTAGTGTTATGTAGTTAGACTGGTAAAAACCAAAGTGAAATTGATTGTATTTTTATATAATTGATTAATTAATGCAGACATTCAAATACCGAAATGTTCAAATGCAATGGTATTGAACTAGAAAGATCTGTCTGGATCAAATGCCATTCTGTGACTTTGGCTAATACGCCTTGTTTCTTTGCCATGGTATGGTTTGGTATTGCTTTGGTATAAGTATTGTGATGGTATCGAGTATCGTGATACTAAACTTGAAGTCAAAATTCTGGTATCGTGACAAAACTAGTCTGTGTGTGCACGCTTGCTAAAGGGTATTTAAAAAGAGAGGGGGGTGGGGGGTCTGACTGAGAAATAATGCATAACAGGTCCATCTGCACTGGACACCTGACAGTGAGAAAGAACAAAAGGGGAAACTCCAGGAAAGTATCACACAGTGTTGAGTCATAGTTAAAAACACACACCCTCTATTATGGAACCGGCAGGGGAGGAATGCCTGTAGAATGCATGTCTTTATGAAGTGCTCTGGACCTACAACATTAGGTTTTAGAACAAACATCAGAACTATGACACCACCGCATGATCTGCGTTTGATAATCTCACAATGCAGTGGTGGCTTGTCAATGCAAAACACGATTAACTAGGGCCTGGCTTGTTTATCATAGTCTGCACAGACATCTGTTAGTCTTACACTGATGTCGCTTAGGTCAAGAGCTTAAACCTGTTATGGCTGCAAGGGAAAGTATTGAGTAGCCAGATAAAAGATGCCCATTTCAAACGGCCTCGTACTCAATTCTTGCTCGTACAATATGCATATTATTATTACTATTGGATAGAAAACACTCTCTAGTTTCTAAAACCGTTTGAATTATTTCTCTGAGTGAAACAGAACTCATTTGGCAGCACTTTCCCTGACCAGGAAGTGGATTGTCAGAAATATATGCTCTGTTCAACTTCCTGCCTATACATGGTCATGACACGTAGGAGTCTACGTACACTTCATACGCCTTCCTCTGGGTGTCAAGAGGATGTGAGAGAAGAAATTTTGTGTTTATCTTGGTCTGAGGTGGAATAAAAGCTATTTCTTTGACGTGACCGTCCACTTCCGGTACTCTGAAGCGCGCGACTTGGACATGGATATGCGTTCTGTTTTGCTCCCGTTATGGACGACTAACATCTCCGTCTTAGATTTTATTTGATACATGTCACCATATCATCGTAACGTATGTTTTTTCAATATAGTTTAATCAGATTATTGAAATTTTTTCGGGAGTTTTGCCGTGTTCCGTTCTCTTCTGTTTGTTTACATGGAGAGATCCGTGCAACCCGGCTAGCACGCTTGCTAAATGGAGAGAGAAAGTTGCCATTCTGAATCCAAACAACGACTCATCTGGACAAAGGACACCTTGTTCAACATTCTGATGAAAGATCAGCAAAAGTAAGACCCAATTTATGATGTTATTTCATATATCTGTCGTGCATGTGAACTGGTCGTGGGCGCCCAAGTGTTTCTGGCTATTGTGGCTACGCTAATATAGCGCTACATTTTGTTTTCGCTGTAAAACACTTAATAAATCGGAAATATTGTCTGGCATCACAAGATGCCTGTCTTTCATTTACTGTACACTATGTATTTTTCAGAAATGTTTTATGATGAGTAATTAGGTATTTGACGTTGGTGTCTGTAAATATTATGGCTGCTTTCGGTGCAATTTCTGATTGTAGCTGCAATGTAAACTATGATTTATACCTGAAATATGCACATTTTTCGAAAAAAACATATGCTATACAATAAATATGTTATCAGACTGTCATCTGATGAGGTTGTTTCTTGGTTAGTGGCTATTTATTTCTTTATTTGGCCGAATTTGTGATAGCTAGTGATGGAGTAAGAAACTGATGGAGTAAGAATAGTGGTGTCTTTTGCTAACGTGGTTAGCTAATAGATTTACATATTGTGTCTTCCCTGTAAAACATTTTAAAAATCGGACATGTTGGCTTGATTCACAAGATGTGCACCTTTCATCTGGTGTCTTGGACTTGTTAATGTGTGAAAGTTAAATATTTAAAAAAAATATCTTTTGAATTTCGCGCCCTGCACTTTGAGCTGGCTGTTGTCATAAGTGTACCGACGTCGGGCTTGCAGCCCAAACAGGTAAACATAACGGTGTTATAATATTTTCTGTGTTTGTGTTGCCATAGCAGAATCTCCCTGTGTCTTATGGATTTGAGTGATGGCAATGTTTAACTTCCTGTGGATATGAGAGTAGTGCATTCCCACAGTTTCAAGCATTCTGCTCAGTCACTTCATAACAATAATGATTACAACACTTTTCTCACCACTGGGCTCCTTAGTACGCTGCATGACCAGTTAAAGTATGGAGAGAAGCAGTGGAAAGCAGTGCTGGGGTACGGAGAGGAGGGAGTTTTGTTAGACAAACGGGATGATATTATGTTATGGGATGCTGTTCTTGGGTTGCTACAGTACACTACTACAGTCTCTCTGCTCACCAAACTATCTGTATGGGTGACTCTAGGAAAAGGATGCTTTTATAACCTTTCACTATTCCCAAGCAATTTGAGTCAAGACCTGAAGAGATTTCAGTGTTTTTTTTTCAGGACACTCAGCACATCAAGTTTACACTTTAATGTAGGGCAGTTAAACAAACTGGTAACTAGAAAGTAATTCTGTCGCCTGTCTAATATACTGTAAGATAGGCACAATGAGAGAAGGACAAAGAAGGCCAAACTCAAATGTGCATTCTTAATAATGACACTAGTCCAGCATAAAGCCTAGTTAACTTTCAGACAACCAATGGACTATCAGAAGCTAAGAGCAGATTAAGCACTCCATTCCTCCTTTAGTCATCTTTTTTCTGAGGACTGTTTAGCATAACCAGCCAAAGTCTTACTACTGCTCAAACAATACATGCCAGAAGTTCCATATGTATTCTATGCTGTAGCAGGGATATTGTGAAACTTGAAAAGCACAGTGTCTGGAATGTTCCCTTTGCTATATGGACATGTTAATGTGCATAATTAACTAATCAGCTTATGCCAGCTGGAACGCTTGGCAGCTCGCTTCGATGGCTTCCAGCTTCCGTCCTGGCAACATCTTGACAGATTATAGTTCAGGCTCCTCATGTGTAATTGCATCTCCCACAAGGCGTGAATAGATTAAGCAGATATATACAGAAGATGTAGTTTCATATGATATTTTATGTTGTCTTGAAAAACACATTACAAAAACAGGAACTTGGAAATTATTGATATAATCTAATAAAATTGCACTCAAACACTCAGGTAAGGAAAAACGTAGTATAGACTGTCCCCAATGTAATATATACAGTGCATTCGGAAAGTATTCAGACCCCTTCCCTTTTTCCACATTTAGTTACGTTTCAGCCGTATTCTAAAATTGATTAAATTATTATTTTTCCTTATCAATCTACACAAAATACCCCATAATGAAAAGTGAAAACAGGTTTTTAAAAATGTTCGCAAAAAACCCCCAACAGAAATACCTTATTTACATAATTATTCAGACCCTTTGCTATGTGACTCGAAATTGAGCTCAGGTCCATCCTGTTTCCATTGATCATCCTTGATGATTCTAAAACTTGATTGGAGTTCACCTGTGGTAAATTCAATTGATTGGACATGATTTGGAAAGGTACTCACCTGTCTATATAACATCCCACAGTTGACAGTGCATGTCAGACAAAAACCAAGCCATGAGGTCGAAGGAATTGTCCGTAGAGCTCCTAGACAGGATTGTGTCGAGGCACAGATCTGTGGAAGGGTACCAAAACCTTTCTGCAGCATTGAAGGTCACCAAGAACACAGTGGCCTCCATCATTCCTAAATGGAAGACGTTTGGAACCACTAAGACTCTTCCTAGAGCTGGCCGCCCGGCCAAACTGAGCAATCGGGGGAGAAGAGCCTTGCTCAGGGAGGTGACCAAGAATTCCGATGGTCACTCTGACAGAGCTCCCGAGTTCTTCTGTGGAGATGGGAGAACCTTCCAGAAGGACAACCATCTCTGCAGCACTCCATCAATCAGGCCTTCATGGTAGAGTGGCCAGACCGAAGCCACTCCTCAGTAAAAGGCACATGATGGCCCGCTTGGAGTTTGCCAAAAGGCATCTATAGGTCTCTCAGACCATGAGAAACAAGATTCTCTTTGGCCTGAATGCCAAGTGTCACGTCTGGAGGAAACCTGGCCCCATGCCTACGATGAAGCATGATGGTGGCAGCATCATGCTGTGGGGATGTTTTCAGCAGCAGGGACCTGGAGACTAGTCAGGATAGAGTGAAAGATGAACGGAGCAAAGTACAGAGAGATCCTTGGTGAAAACCTGCTCCAGAGTGTTTAGGACCTCAGACTGGGGCGAAGGTTCACCTTCCAACAGGACAACGACCCTAAGCACACAGCCAAGACAACGCAGGAGTGGCTTCGGGAATAGTCTCTGAATGTCCTTGAGTGGCCCAGCCAGAGCCCGGACTTGAACCCGATCTAACATCTCTGGAGAGACCTGAAAATAGCTGTGCAGCAACGCTCCCCATCCAACCTGACAGAGCTTGAGAGGATCTGCAGAGAACAATGGGAGAAACTCCCCAAATTCAGATGTGCCAAGCTTGTAGCGTCATACCCAAGAAGACTTGAGGCTGTAATCACTGCCAAAGGTGCTTCAACAAGGTACTGAGTAAAGGGTCTGAATACTTATGTAAATGTGTGTTTTTTCATTTGCAAAAATTTATAAAAACCTGTTTTTGCTTGGTCATTATGGGGTATTGCATATATAATCCATTTTAGAATAAGGCTGTAACGTAACAAAATGTGGAAGAAGTTAAGGGGTCTGAATACTTTCCAAATGCACTGTACATATTTCTTTGTTATTTTTTGACAGCCTTTCTAGTTACAATGTTATTGTTCACAAAACATGTTAATACAATCTACTTAAAAACCTGAGGAAAAAAGAAGCTTAATTAACAACTTGGGCAATTGTACAGGAGAGGAGTTCTCCATCTCAGGTAATCTCAAAAGATGCTGGTTACAACGTTGATCGTGATAGCACATCAAGTTCATCTGTTAATATTCCCCTCGTCAATTGAGAACATGTGGCACACAACGGAAAACGTGTGGTCATTTACAGCAACTGCCAGACCAGGCGGCATTAAAACACAGCACTGCAGTTAAAACTATTTTGTGGAAAACAGTATCTTCTCTGTTGTTATATATGGCAGTAAACATTTGGTTTTATGTGTTATCCAAATGTGTGGGTGAGCGAATAGGATGAGATCAATGGAAAATTCATTACAATTCAATCCAACCCCCTCTGTCCTTTCTCACAATGGTTCTAGATAAACTTTTTCTCCATCTGTTATCAAGTATAATACCCTTGTGGATAATAATACTCTTGTGGATAATAATACTCTTGTGGATAATAATACCCTTGTGGATAATAATACTCTTGTGGATAATAATACCCTTGTGGATAATAATACCCTTGTGGATAATAATACTCTTGTGGATAATAATACTCTTGTGGATAATAATACTCTTGTGGATAATAATACCCTTGTGGATAATAATACCCTTGTGGATAATAATACCCTTGTGGATAATAATACCCTTGTGGATAATAATACCCTTGTGGATAATAATACTCTTGTGGATAATAATACTCTTGTGGATAATAATACCCTTGTGGATAATAATACCCTTGTGGATAATAATACCCTTGTGGATAATAATACTCTTGTGGATAATAATACTCTTGTGGATAATAATACCCTTGTGGATAATAATACCCTTGTGGATAATAATACCCTTGTGGATAATAATACTCTTGTGGATAATAATACCCTTGTGGATAATAATACCCTTGTGGATAATAATACTCTTGTGGATAATAATACTCTTGTGGATAATAATACCCTTGTGGATAATAATACCCTTGTGGATAATAATACTCTTGTGGATAATAATACTCTTGTGGATAATAATACTCTTGTGGATAATAATACTCTTGTGGATAATAATACTCTTGTGGATAATAATACTCTTGTGGATAATAATACTCTTGTGGATAATAATACCCTTGTGGATAATAATACTCTTGTGGATAATAATACCCTTGTGGATAATAATACCCTTGTGGATAATAATACTCTTGTGGATAATAATACTCTTGTGGATAATAATACTCTTGTGGATAATAATACCCTTGTGGATAATAATACCCTTGTGGATAATAATACTCTTGTGGATAATAATACTCTTGTGGATAATAATACTCTTGTGGATAATAATACTCTTGTGGATAATAATACTCTTGTGGATAATAATACTCTTGTGGATAATAATACTCTTGTGGATAATAATACTCTTGTGGATAATAATACTCTTGTGGATAATAATACCCTTGTGGATAATAATACCCTTGTGGATAATAATACCCTTGTGGATAATAATACCCTTGTGGATAATAATACTCTTGTGGATAATAATACTCTTGTGGATAATAATACCCTTGTGGATAATAATACCCTTGTGGATAATAATACCCTTGTGGATAATAATACCCTTGTGGATAATAATACTCTTGTGGATAATAATACCCTTGTGGATAATAATACTCTTGTGGATAATAATACTCTTGTGGATAATAATACTCTTGTGTTGTCAGTAAAAATGCTACAGTACTTGACACACATTAACCTATAACCAGGGGCGCAACATTGGTTTTAGAAGTGGGTGGGACATATAATTATTTTTTTATCCAGTCGGATAAACACTCCAAACATCCTACCCGACCGCTCGGAGGCATCCGCATGGTCCTAAAGTACACCGTTGCCTCGTTTTGTATCACATTCCAATTATATAACTGGGGGGGACAAAAATGCAATTTCAGAATGTGGGGGGGACATGTCCCCAATGAAAGTTGCGCCCCTGCCCATAACTGCCCATCAAAAACTGCCTGCTGTTCTTACCTCATCACTGTAAATGGTGCAGGATTAGGGGGTGGAGGATAACGTTGAGGGGTGAGGTGCAGGTGATGGCCAGCTGGCCAGATGAATGGTGCTTGTGCACAGATGATCATACATTTTATCTATAGGGGTGAATGGCAGGTGGTGGTTCAACTAGGCAGGATACAGCCAGGGTGAAAACAGGTTTATGTTGCTCTCTCGTGTTGCTTTGAGACACTTGGAGGCAGGAAAAATCATTGCCAGCGAAGACAATGCTTAGAGAATGTATTTTTCAGGCAGTCTATAAAGGCAATAATTGGATTAAAAGCTCTAGTGATAAAATCGAACTTGGTTTGTGAAAAATCTAGACAACATTTATTTTTCAAACAACCTATCGAATAAAAGTCTCTATTGACAATATCTCACTTTCTTTGTGAAAAGACGGTCAAAAAAACATGATTTGAAGCCAAAGGCCCTCTCTCTTATTTGAGCACAATATTTCAAAATACATTTTGGTGGACATCATTCAATTCTCTCTTTGTTTGTTTCAGTTATACAACAGAATTGAGAAGAAGCCTGTCACACTAGTCTTAGGGAGATGTGCTTGACAACTTAACACTTTTAATTCAGTACCAGACTTTTATGGAACATATATTCTGTATCTGATAAACATAGGGTGACAAATAAAATAAAATGCTTTTGAGCTGATTGATTATACCATACAACATTGAGCTGGAATAAAAAAATTAAGTTTAGGACTTTAAACAGAACAGAAAAGACAAAAAAACATGTATATCTTATTGTTAGTTTATCTTCTACAGGCCAACATCCCGTCTAATGCCACTCCATACCCCCCTATGAGATATGGACAGAAAAGAGCTGTAGCTCTGTACTCTCTGTAAAAGCACAACCGACAGATCCAACTAGAATACTGAAGGTCTTCTACAGGAAAACCAATATGGTAGGCAAGGCAGGCAAGAAAGGAAAAGGGAAAACATGGAGAAGCAATTTAAAGCCATAATTAGGATAACAACTGGGATGGTCAGTCTGAAAGAAACTAAGTCAGACCGGCGAGATACTCTCACAGGGAGAAGAGACCCATGATTCTCATCGTCAGGGGCCTGCCTGTCAGACTTTCACCTGGCTCAGTAATTTTTAGTGTAGTTAGTGGTGGATGTGCAGAATTATACAACGGTGGGTCTAATCCTGAAAACTGATTGGTTAATAGCGCATTCCAGAAGGTGTCTATTCCACAAGTTACCCCCGGCTAAATCTATGACATTAAAATGCCTATTTACTCGGTTCCATCTGACTGCGCAATCCACTGTCGCATCAGCCCAGGCAGGGAAGTTATAAACTTCATCTCCGCAATCAAAAGCATCTAGACTTTATCACACATTTCTTTCAGACTAACTAACATTTAGTTTTCAACAGCAGAGATTTGTATAAACCTTACTCTCTGTGCCTTCGACATTAGCAACATTGCTTCAATATTAAAATTCGATCTCCAACTGTCCCATAGTAATGAACGTGTAGGGGTCGGGAGTCGTGACGAGAGAAAGACAGGCAGACAGCGTTTCTCAGCCAGTCGAAATCATGAATCAGCTGGCATCATTTTTATGGATATATAGAAAGAAATATCAATTGAAAAAAGGTCAAACGTAATGAAGTGCAGCTATTTTGCTGTCTTTCCAGCTTCAGTTTGAAGTTATTGTGTTAGCTGTGTTGTTGGCTAGATCCTCTGAACAACAGTGTCCTAATGAGGGAGCACATTTTTTACGCCAGGCGAAATTGTGCCTCATTAGCTCGTTGTTATGGATGTATCCAAATAAATGTCACTAGAAAACAGCTTAAACAAATGCAGCTACTGTTGTTATTCTGTCAGCACTGTTTGACGTGACTGTAAGTAAGCCGTAGTTGGGTAGCTAGCAAGCAAGGGATAAGAATGTTGCCAGCCAGTAAGGCAATGGAACATTTAGAACGAACGACTGGGTCACGTCCATAGATACAGAACAAAAAGACTGAACGACTGTCTCTGGCAACTGAACCAATAGAACGAACGACCAGCCGGCTTGGGTAGCAACCCTAGATTTGTTTCGGACTATATCTTGTGGAAGGATGTAATAGTGTGAATATATTCATCAAAATAACGTTTTTAATGAAAATATGTCTATCATCATTTGAATATGTTGGTAACCCATTGTATAAAAGTGATAATGCCCTTGAAGCCGGTGTTTAATGCCCTCGAAGCCGTCTCGGGCCTAACAAACTCCCATGCCAATATCCTCCAAACACCTGCTTCGAAGGCATTATCACTTAAACAAACTTGGAGGCAAACGTAAGAGGAAAGCTCGGCATCTCTGTATTGAAGACATCCAAGACGAGAGCAAGGAAGCCATGGGGTTTGAACAAAGAGAAATTTGTCTGCATTAGTTTATGGGAGCTTAGATAACCCAAAGCGTCCAGCCTTGACACTAAGATTGATTGTTCACAGGCCGTATTGATCTTTCAACCATGTGAACGAAATACATCAATACGAGGCTCATCACTATCTCAGTTAAACTCTCCATGCCGTAACAACCATACTGTTATTCTGTTCATGTTCATAGCTCTAGGAACCCTAATGTCAACAGCCCTAATGTCTGTCTCTGGGACTACATCCTTTTGTTGTCATGTTTAAGGTTTGTTGTAATGTTTAATGTCAAGGCCATGGCTTTCTTTGGGGAAATAAATCAAGACAGCTGACCATATTTTACTCTCCCCAAAGTGTTGTGTGCTACCAATGTACTGTCTCAAAGTGTATGACACACTCCATAACTTCTAATATAATATGTTCGGTCTCTCACTACAGCCACAGCAGTAGGGTTAATGGGACATTAATACTCATCCTAGGCATGGGCAGTGATGGCTACCCGCTGGGTAGAAACGTCAATGTCTAGTTTTGAGTTGTCAAACTAATGTGAATTCAATGTGAAATCAACAACAAAAATTACTTTTTGTAAATCCAATCCGTTTCCCATGTTGATTCAATGTCATCACATTGATGTTTTGGGTTGAAAACAAGGTGGAAACAAAGTTTATTCAACCAGTACAGTGGCTAATGAGCTCATTAGTGCGTCATTCTTCAGGTTAATCTGTTCATATGCAAACCAGGGGTCACTTGCAGCCACATCCCTAACACCCTTTAGGGGCAAGGCAGGAACTTAACCCATAAAACAGCACAGCTCAGGATCATTTCATTACAAGACCCTGACACTACCAGAGCTACTGCTACTGTCTTTGTCCACTGCCTGAGGTGGACTTCACTACTCTCTGGTCCACCCTTTTGACTGCACTACGAAACAGAGATCTGTTAGCAGACCTGCCACACAACATAATCAGATGGTGTGCTTTCGTCTAATACATTAGAAATATTTATTTACTTAGATTTTTCCAGCTGTCTTTCAGAGGGCAAGAGGAATGGTATGCAGAATACTCACACCACATAGCGCAACAGATCAAAATGTTAAGACTTATTATTTACAATGTTGATTGTTTCTGTTTTGTTTTTTAAAGCTGCTATTCTTTTTCTAATCATGGAAGTACTTGTATATTTTCCAAACGAACTTCAAAAGATTCAAATGCTTGTATGCTAAATTAGTTTGATCTCTATGCTTCACAGGATTCTATCGTCCTCTCTCACCATTATCATGTCCCATCTACATTGGAAGGGGTGGAACAACAATTTCAGCAGTATCTGTCTGTGAAACAGGAGGAGTGTGACCTGGAAGAGGTTGAGTTCAAACAACAGAGAGGAGAGCAGAAGAGGTCATTGGTAGGCTGAACCCAACCCTCCACAGCAGCCCCAAAGCCACATCCATCTGCCATACAGAGTCCTGTCCCTCTGGTTCTAAGGAGAAGCCAGCACCATAACCCATCTCTGAGACCCCTTCGAGGGAATACCACACTGGACCATCACGGCAAACGTCAGCTCACTTCTCCCCAGCATTCCTCAAGTCCCTTTCAGAATAGTAACTGCTCCAGATGAGGAACTAGACATTGACGTCTATGAGTCAGGGGAAGTTTATTCGCAAGAAAGCTTGTTTAAAATGATGTAGAAGCAAGCTGCCAGTATACTTGAGTTGGCACACTTGCTAAAAGAAAGCAGAGCCACCACCTCTATGGCTTTGCCAGAGAACACCTCTAGCACTCTGGGCTTCTATGGCTGTGCCTCCATCTCCAGTACAGAGCGCACCTCTAGTACCCTGGGCCCCTATGGATGTGCCTCGTCCAGCACCTCTAGTACACTGGGCCTCTATGGCTGTGCCTCTTCCAGCACCTCTAGTACCCTGGGCCTCTATGGCTGTGCCTCTTCCAGCACCTCTAGTACCCTAGGCTTCTATGGCTGTGCCTCTTCCAGCACCTCTAGTACCCTGGGCCTCTATGGCTGTGCCTCTTCCAGCACCTCTAGTACCGTGGGCCTCTATGGCTGTGCCTCTTCCAGCACCTCTAGTACCATGGGCCCCTATGGCTGTGCCTCCATCTCCAGTAGAGAGAGCACCTCTAGTACCCTGGGCCTCTATGGCTGTGCCTCTTCCATTACCTCGAGTACCATGGGCCCCTATGGCTGTAATCCATCTCCAGTACAGAGAGCACCTCTAGTACCCTGGGCCTCTATGGCTGTGCCTCTTCCATTACCTCGAGTACCCTGGGCTCCTATGGCTGTGCCTCTTCCAGCACCTCTAGTACCCTGGGCCTCTATGGCTGTGCCTCTTCCAGCACCTCTAGTACCCTGGGCCTCTATGGCTGTGCCTCTTCCAGCACCTCTAGTACCCTGGGCCCCTATGGCTGTGCCTCGTCCAGCACCTCTAGTACCCTGGGCCCCTATGGATGTGCCTCTTCCAGCACCTCTAGTACCCTGGGCCCCTATGGCTCAGTACATTCAGCACATTCAGGTCTTTGGTTTGAGAATCAGCTGTGGAGCTACTACCAGCAAGACCTAAAGGCCATTACACCATTCTACAACAAGTCAACTACCAGGCTGTACATCTCATTTGGTCAGAAGAGTCATTCCTGTGCTGAGGCACAGAACTTGTCAGGTGTGGTAGAAGGCAAGATGGCTTGGCCCAACAAGTTGAAGCAATACATTGTGCAGAGTGTGCAGTTCTTACTTCCTTCTGCTACACTCGGCGACTTCAAATTTGTCAGGGATTAAGTGAACAAACTCTTCAGAAACCAACGGCAACATTAATAGTATGGTATACCATTGAAGTCAAATACATGACATGAAAATGAAAATGAAGATACCAAACAAATAAATTGTGTCAGTGTTTTTTCTTCTTCAGTAGATTTGAGTCCTACTTAAGTGTAATGTCCAGTCGGGCATGCTAATGGGCCATTAGCCTATCCTAATAAGTGCACCTCTTACGTGTTAGGCTGTCGAAAGGCAAAAATTGTGTTTGTGTCGTTTCATCTCGCGGTGCACCCCTGGCCATTATGAAAGTACATGATATGGGCCCACACTAATATTAAACATGAATCATATGAATGGAACCGGCGATGGCGTCAACACAGTAATCCAATAGAGGTGCGCCAAGACAGAAATGGACACATGGAGCTCCAACACAACGCAGGAGATATGAACAAAGGAAAACATTTACTGAATGCAATAAGAAGAGCATTTATCTTGTCAATCAATGGTAACTGACCGTACTTAAGTGCCCATTACTCCACGTGCTTGACATCAGTCACTTCGCCGTCGGCCTCAATCGGGGCACCCGGCTCACCCAGTTCCAAAACGAAGGCCCGGAGCATAAATCGAATCCCCTCATCTCTGTACACCTTCTCAACTAAGACCTGCCTCCATGCTCACAAGGTGTATGGATTCAGGCCACTGCCCATCTTTGAGATCCCCCTACAGCAGATACAAGACCCATGGACACCAACAAAACATCCAGACACTCCACCCCCCTGGTCACAAGGAAGAGGCAGCACCACAGCCTATAGCCCTTCGCTGCCACAGACACATCCCTCTGCTATCCTATTGTACTGCTCTCACCACACTGAGATATTATACATCCTGATGAGTTAACGCCAGCGGAGCACAACTTCCTGTGCCACCTGAGTAAGGGAGAGATCCATAGGTATGCTGTTCTGTTGTTCCATGGACGGGTATCTCATAAGACATATCCGAGTTGGTGCCAGACCACGCACTGGGATGGCGGCGGGGGCAAGTGAGCACTGCCAAACAAAGAACTTCATTCTGTACGTGTGCCCAAAGGTTCCCTGAGATGCTGGACGGCAACGTAGTAGGTAACTACACACTCATTAAGAGGAAAATGAATGACGTTGAGGTATCAAATGACATACTTGTAGTGACGGGGCTTTCTTGAAGAAACTAATGGTGACCAGGAAAAATAACAACGTAGGAAAGAAAGTATGAAAAAACATTCAGTATCTGTGCTAATTCAGTTTCTGTATTGTTTGGCAGGCTACTGAAAAACAAAATGGTTGCCTGAATGAAAACATCAATCTGAGCTTTTGTGTCAATTATTTGTATAAGCATGCATTTCCTATTTCAACTACTATCAATTTAGAAAATACAACAAGGGATCAAGAGTCACAGAAGGCTCAACAAGCCTGCTCTTTGCATTGTCTTTGTAGAGTAGACATTTCACGTGGTATAGCGATGGTACTGGGCCAGGGGGATTCAACCAGGGGTACTGCAGGGGTCGGCGAAAAAAATAAGTAGCTCAATGTTTTTATGAACATCGTTAGAAACAACAGACTGAACACATTTTGAATTACATAACTAAAGTAGAACATAGGAAAATATCTTATTTCTAATGATGTCAACTTTATTTATGAAGTCCCAATATTCAGCATATTACACTCATTGAAGCTAATTACACTCACTGGTGTACAGTATCTGACAGTCTTTGAAAAAGCACCCAACAAAAAGGCTACCAGCGCGGAAAGTTCTGTTTAACCAGCTAAACGGCTGCTCTTAGCCAAAATGTGTTTGCCGTTACCTTTCTAGTTTATAGGCTGCAAGAGTTACACTTCCTCGTCCAATTATAGTGTTGGGAGGTCAAAATAATGAAAAACGATTTACCAAATCTATTCGTTTTGAAATGTTGATCACTTATCCTTGCCATTATCATTCACCTGATGACAAGACAAAAAATTGAATCTTTGTTAACGTATGATGGGGTCCCTGGGTCGCCGGTTTGCCTGGGAGGGGTCCCTGGGATGTACCAGGCTACAGCTAACTCAGCTACTTGAAGCGCTACTGAAAGTCAAAGAATCCTTTTACATGTCTATTTTCAGAGGATGAATCTTTTTACGTGTCTATTTCCCAAGGATGAAGCTAAGAACATTAACAACTTCAAAGTTAAGAACGCTATAACAATATGGAAGAAACCGTAAGATTCTGCAATAACCAATATCACTCCCCAAAAACACAACCCGATGGCATAATCCTTGGATAGCTTTTCAGAATGGACTGATAAATTGGTCCACATGGAAAACTAAGGCCATAGAAACCTTACATTTATTTCCTATTATCAAGTAATTTATTTCCATGAGAGAATTAAAAAGCAGTTTTGGGCTGACCAAAGTAGATATTTTCAAATACAAACAATTTAAAAGTTTCATATCACAATTATTTTATTTGAAATATTTTGGACATCAGAAAAATCTTGAGGGAATCCTATTTGATTCAGAAAAGGATATTCATATGATAGGTAAGATATACAAAACCTTGCAGAGAGCCTATCCAACTGACTATCTCTTACTATTGGAAGAAAGACTTACAAATAACTGATGTTGGTACAAGATGGATGTTGGAACATACAGTACCAGTCAAAAGTTTGGACACACCTACTCATTCCAGGGTTTTTCTTTATTTTGACTATTTTCTACAATGTAGAATAATAGTGAAGACATCAAAAATATGAAATAACACATTTGGGATCATGTAGAAACCAAAAAAGTGTTCAACAAATCAAAAAAATGCCAAGAGTGTGCAAAGCTGTCATCAAGGCAAAGGGTTGCTACTTTGAAGAATATCAAATATCAAATATATTTTGTTTAACACTTTTTTGGTTACTACATGAGTCCATGTGTGTTATTTCATAGTTTTGATGTCTTCACTATTTTTCTACAATGTAGAAAATAGTCAAATAAAAGAGAAACCCTGGGATGAGTAGGTGTGTCCAAACTTTTGACTGGTACTGTATGTTCCAACATCCATCTTGTACCAACATCAGTTATTTGTAAGTCTTTCTTCCAATAGTAAGAGATAGTCAGTTGGATAGGCTCTCTGCAAGGTTTTGTATATCTTACCTATCATATGAATATCCTTTTCATAGCCTGTTGATCGGCTATGAAAAGCCAACTGACATTTATTCCTGATTATTATTTGACCATGCTTGTCAGTTATGAACATTTTGAACATCTTGGCCATGTTCTGTTATAATCTCCACCCGGCACAGCCAGAAGAGGACTGGCCACCCCTCATAGCCTGGTTCCTCTCTAGGTTTCTTCCTAGGTTTTGGCCTTTCTAGGGAGTTTTTCCTAGCCACCGTGCTTCTACACCTGCATTGCTTGCTGTTTGGGGTTTTAGGCTGGGTTTCTGTACAGCACTTCTAGATATTAGCTGATGTACGAAGGGCTATATAAAATAAACTTGATTTGATTTGATTTGTGTCCAAAATGTTGACTGGTACTGCAACTAACAAAATTACAGTTAACGAAAATGTACACTTAATCCAGTACAAACTAATGTATAGAATTTATTATACAAGATACAAAATTCACATTCTACAGCACAACACAGTCATATCTTAAGTGTAAAACTTACAATGACTCAATAATCCACGTCTTCTGGGAATGCTATAAATACCAAAAGTTATGGGTGGAGTTAGACCAGTGGGGTCCCGATTTAAATGACATGCAGCTTATAAAGGATTCATAAAGCCTTCATAAAGACTTCATAAACACTACATAAATGTGTTACAAATCTTCTATAACCATTTGTCATGCTTGATAAAGGGTTCATAAATGTGGCATAAACACCAATGTCAAATGTGACATAACCCACTATGTAAAAAAATGTATTCATTATTTTACCTTTATTTTACCAGGTAAGTTGACTGAGAACACATTCAAATTTACAGCAATGACCTGGGGAATAGTTACAGGGGAGAGGAATGAGCCAATTGTTAACTGGGGATGATTAGGTTACCATTATGGTATGAGGGCCAGTTTGGGAAATAAGCCAGGACACTGCAGTTAACACCCCTACTCATACAATAAGTGCCATGGGATCTTTAGTAACCACAGAGAGTCAGGACACCCGTTTAACGTCCCATCCAAAAGACGGCACCCTACACAGGGCAATGTCCCCAATCACTGTGCTGGGGCAGTGGGATATTTTTTTAGACCAGAGATAAGGGTGCCTCCTTTTGGCCCTCCAACACCACTTCCAGCAACATCTGGTCTCCCATCCAGGACCAACCCTGCTTAGCTTCAGAAGCAAGTCAGCAGTGGGATCCAGGGTGGTATGCTGCTGGAATTCTGCTGACATAAACCTGTGCTTTATAAAGGGTGGCATAAGCACTGCTTAATAAAGGCCTTTATAAATAATATTAAATTGAGGCTTCACAAAGAGCATTGCAAAGCCAGGAATTTGGATTCGATTCCCAGAACCACCCATACGTAAACATTTATTTACACTTGACTGTTATTCGCTTTGGATAAAAGCGTCTGCTGAATTTGATATATTATATTTCACTACAACATTTCTAGGATGGCCAAACCACTTTAACTCTTGGCTGCATAGTCAGTGTTGGACCTGACCTTCCCCCAAAATGCTGTGCTGCAGGATTACACACACTCTAAAGTGGAGTCATTCATGGAAAAAAATGTTGGTAGGGCCTTTTAAAAGCAGGTGCGGTAGATGTTTAAACCACATCAGGGGATGACTTTTGAGGTCTTGTAAAAATCTAAGAAATGTGTATTTTTGAGGGTAGTTGCCCTTTAATTCAGTGAGCATGCCCTGCACTGTTGTTTGGTTAGCGGGTTTTCTGTAGTGCAGTAAGCGCACATAAGATGTGAATCGGTCCCCAATAGAATGGGTGGAGTAAAGTAAAATGCCCATTTGTGCTGCCACTGGACAATGAAAAACAAGTTAACCTTTATTTCTTGTAAATTAAATTAGGTTGTAGTAGTTAAGTGTTGACTTAGATTACTGTAGCTACCTCAATCATTTAAAAAAAATAAGTTCAGTGACTTCACAACAATTGCTAGCTATCCGAAATTTAGCTAGCTTGCAGGCTCAGCTAAATACAAACCCCCTAGATACCGCAGCGTCCCGTCGTCATGTTATGAGATTTGTAACTGTAAGAGGAATATAATATGATTTGAATGGAGTTTCCCATCTTCCCATTTTGAGTTTCTAGTGAAGCACAGGAATTCCCTTTCCTGATGGTGTGACAAAGGCATTCCCTAACAGACCTGCTAACTTTCTTTGTTGTTACTTTTAAGGTTGGAACCAACATGCAGTAACTGTAGCAGGAAGAAAGGCAATTACCATACGTCCGCCAGCTTAGGGACAAGCTAAACTATTCACAGCCCTGTGTAATGTTCAATGTATTTGCATTGCTGAACTTTTAGAAATGTAATGTATTTGTATTGCTTAAAACATTTACAAATAAAAGGAAATGTATGGTTTGAACATGTTTTTAATGTTTATTTGTTTTAGCTGTTAGTGATAATTCTCTAAGTGTTAATACATTTGTGTTGAAATCAATAAGCCTTTATATATGAGTTATGAATGACCAAAGGTGTCTGACCTTATAGTAAGTACAGAGTCATATGGTACAAGGCATTTATGTATGTGTTATAAATGACCAAAAGTGTTTGAATTTAAATTAAGTACAGCATCATGCGATATAGTCTTTACGGATGTGTTATGAATGACCGAAGGTGTCTCTCTTCAATCTAAGTATTACAGGACACTACATAACGTGTAAATAGATAGGTTATTAACATTCTGTTGATTTAAGAAGGTTGTCTCATGATCTACAGGTTACTGTAGGGTGTGAGAGGTATTTAAATGATTTGATGGACCTGCAAAGCTTGCGTTTGTGTGCGTGTGTCAGAACCAAGATGATTTGGAGTAGTCCAACCTGAGACTACCGCACCAGGTATTCCTCTTCTGTTCCCATGTCGGAGACCAGGGCTTGATTACAACCTGTTACAATGGTGATAACATTTTGTGGCTGCTATGTCATCGGGGGAGTGGGTGAATGTGTCTAAGACCTGACTGGGCCCAGCACCGCGCAGTATGGCTAATTGTTGTTCTGTGCATGTTTGTGTACTGAGGAACATGTAACTTGGTTCCAGAAGAAAGACACTTTCAATTTCTTTAGGTTGGGGGCTTTCATCAAGGTAAGTGTTTCTTCGAGTAACGTCGTCCCTCGGCTATTGCGCACACAGCACATATAGTATACTCCTGGGATAACCATTAAAAGTTGGCCTTAGTGGGAGTGACCATAGAATTCTATAGGAGTGACCTTACTGAGTAAATTATTTATCATCGTCACTACTTAACACAGTCAAAAAGTCATAATTATAGCTAAACCATGCCCATTTCCACAATTGATCTTCTAAAAATTAACTGATGGCCAAGTTTGATGCTTTGGTCCACTAGACCTTCCACACATTTTGGCAGAAGTGTCTGGGAAAGAGATTAGGTGTAATGTGACTAACATGACATCACTTTAGAGCTTATCAGCACATGTTGTCACCCTTTATAAAGCACATGTTTATATCATATTCAATCTAGTGGGTTATGTCACATTTGACATAGGTGATTATGTCACACAGTTATGCCACATTTATGAACCCTGTATAAAGCATGAAATATGGTTATAGCTGCTTTGTAACACATTTTGTAGTGCTTATGAAGGCATTATGAAGGCTTTATGAAGCATTTATAAGCTGAACGTAATTTAAAGTGGGAATTATTACAGTGTAAATGTACTTTTAATCCATCTATCTGCATATTTCAAGACACGGCATATGAGGGTGCAGTGAGATACCCGATGGGTTGGACAATACTTTTCTCATCAATCATCTTTAAAAAATTTATACTTAAACACTGGAGATGGGGGTGTGAGCAGGTGGGTCTTACAAAAAAATCATGAAAGTCATATCGAAAGTCTGTCTCACCCTTATCATGCACAACGTTTGTTTGGTCTCCTCAAGATAAAGATACATATGTGACAATATCAACATTTCATTACAGTGACTGGTTCGTTAGTCAGATGAGAGCGGGCTCAGTCTCTTCCATGGCCAGATCTAGTCTGGCGTGTTTGCACTCTGTAAAGGATTTTCTTCCTGCTGCTCTACTGCAGTTGTCTTGATTAATTAAAATACTTAATTTGTCACTAAGTGTGATTAATTCCATTAATCTATCAAGTGTAAAGTCATCCAGTAATGTCACTGGTAATCAATTATTCACCATGGCAACTGGTGCAGAGAAGATATTGAACTGTGAGTAGAGTCACCAACATTCATATGTAGAGTGTATCCATTCATACACATCCCACATACACATAAACAAACACATCCGCACATTACCATATGAACATCAATACTTCCTGTGACAAACACACTAATGTGAGGTGAAAACATCAATGCTTCTATTTATTTTTCCTTGCCATAGGTCTAGAAGGTGTGGGGAGAAGTGGGCATCGCCATGTATCCTTGTCGTTGGAGGAAGCCATTGATTTAACAGCTGGCTTCATAGCCTCTCCCTCCTCCTGTAGGCACAGCATGTAATATCAAACCACGAGTTTCCCTCTATCCACAGCAATCAATTCAACTGAGCTTCATGGCCTGTCTGGAGCTAGTCTAACCGCAGAGCCTGGCCTCTTCCTTCTTAGAAGGCCTTTGCTGTGATAAAAACATATCTCACGCCAGGTTCAGCCAATGTAATTATGGCTAGACAAGGGGGCACTACTGTGGGGCACTGTTTATGTCACCGCTAGGCTCTAACGGACTATCAGAGAGGTAGGAGACGACAGAAAGGCCAGGGAACAACCGATCCCAGAGATCACCATCAGACACAAATGCTATGCCCTTTATTTTACTGTTCTAGAAAACAAAATATTCCTGTATTTTTACTGCAGTATGTCTAGGGCCAGGAGTTTTCTTGACCATGTCACCTAACCAGCTAGAAAACTCCAGGCCCTAGTCTGGACATGTTACATAGGCTACTGGAATCCAGAGTTTTGTCCTTGTCAGGTCAGGTGACAGTGTCATAACGAGCAACGTTTCATAACAGAGCTTTTGTAATGCCAGGATAGCTTAATTCATGTTGGAACCAGTGCAGCCTGTAGGGAGAAGCTTTTATCTCCTTCCCTGGAACTTCTCAGCATCTTAAGTCAACTGCGGACACTGCAATAAACAATAAGGACATACAGATGTAGAATCTTAATTTGAGTCAGTTTGTTACAGCATGAAAATAATCCTGCAGCAACAGGACATTTGAATTATTATGATGATCATAATTCATGGACATTTTTGTAGGGATTGATACATTTTTCGTAAGGGAACATCAAGTCTGAAATCGCAAAGTGGAAATTGAAAACTTCAGAAGCCTTTTTTTACCTCAAGTACACTACAAGTTACACATTTCCTGCATTGCACTAAAGTTCTCCTGCAACAGGGTGATCAAATTAAGATCCTGCATCTGGACTATATCTACGATTGTTTTGAAACACTGATGCACATTCACATCTGGCTAAGTCCCGATGATTCCAAACAGCTGTGACCTGCTCTGTTCCCAACTGTTATTCTAGACAAAATCTTCTCATATACTCTCTAAGTCACTCTCTCACGCTTTTTGGTAACGAGATACTTCTCAAGTTCCTGGGAGGACAAACTATAAGTGTCTGTTGATGGATGCGTCTTTGCTTAAGGCCCCGGCTGGGTCGTCTGAGACAATCAGTTACCTTAATGAGCACAAATAGGATAACTGTAGTGTGACAGCACGTACTGGGCTGCAGCTAAAGGTAAGAGGACAAGAGGGCAGATTCACAAGCACAGTGCAGGCGTGGCCGGAGTTGCATTCAGGAGTAGTTATAGAAAAGGTGGTTGAATTAGGACTAGTTGGAGTTATGAGGTTCTGGTGGTTAAGTTAGTAGATGTATGATGCTTACAAAATAAAGTTGAAGTATGTTTCCCCATAAGCCACAAGTTCTGAATGCATATAGTATAAGTTCCTTTATGCAAGTTTCTGCTGAAAAATAACAAATTAATTTATCCTGACTAGGCTATTCCTACGATCCTCTGTTTTTCCTGGTCAGATTATGTGGCCAGGAGAAACTCCAGTTCCTATGTTTTCTTAGATGGGAAGCAGGGTAGCCTCCTACCTGAAGCCACTGGGACTGGTCACTGCGTCCAGAAGTCCAGGCATTGACCTTTCCCTGTTTGTCCAGACGGGCCTTGCTGGGTTCCCAGGTGAACATGTCCATGTTGAGTGTTCTGAAGAGGCTGGACGCTGTGATCTGGTAGTCCTGGATGTGGCCTGACTTCATCCCCATGGGCTCAGAGCAGCCTGGAGAAACAAACTAGTTAGTGGAAACAGTCCTTTCTAGAACTGCAAATTACCTCCAAAACAATACTTCCAAAGAAATATGATTTGACAATACTCAATGGCGCCCCCTATTGTACTTCTTGAGAAATGCAGAACTGTTCTGTTCTTCCAAGAAGGGGAACTTCTACCCGCACCTAGGTGGCGCGACACCTGTGCGAACCTCTAGTCATGAATTATTACCTGTGAGCTCACAGCCAAGCAGCTCCATGCGCAGGGTGCAGTGTCTCCTACAGACCTGGGGGTAGATGCGCACGTACTGCGCCTCAATGGGAGGGGTGAAGGAGTTGGCAGAAGGAGCGTTGTTTTCCACATTTCCACGGAATATCTGAGGAGGGAAATTATACGACAGAAGAGGGGTTAAAAGGGATAGGAAGGGGGAAGCAAATTGTCTCTGTGAACAGTCTCTCACACGGTCTCTAGTGTCTACTCGAAACTCAACAAATTGCTGCCATTCAATGAGCTCGAATTACTGGAAAAATATATGTTTTAAATTGCACGATTTAAGCTGGTAATTTGTAAGCACACGATGTGTTTTGAATTAGTGGACCAATTACCTTGCCATACCATATAGACCGTTTTACAGTGCTATCCCCAAATGAACTAACATAGTGTTTCACAGGGCCCTCTCAGGTGGTATGCATGTTTGTTTGTGTGTGTGTGTTCGTGTGTGTGTTAAGGAATGCAGCTCTCTCTGGATGAATTCAGGTCAGCATTGCACAGAGGTGTACTCAAAAGGGGGGTCCCTCTAGGTCAGAACATCAGAGTCTACTCTCTGGCTAGCACACTCAGTCAGACTCAAAGATCTCAGGCAAGAAAATTGGGTTTTGAGTTTAGCCTCTCACCCCGGTGTTCCGCATGCCTCATTAATCTTACAGTTGTTAGAGTAACAACTATATACTGTATATATAACAAAAATATAAACGCAACATGTAAAGTGTTGGTCCCATATTTCATGAGCTGAAATAAAATATCCGAGAAATTCTCCATATGCACAAAAGCTTATTTCTCTCAGATGTTGTGCACACATCTGTTTACTTCCTGTTAGTGAGTGTTTATCCTTTGCCAAGATAATCCTCCCTCTGACAGCTGTGGCATATCAAGAAGCTGATTAAACAGCATTATCATGATACAGGTGAACCTTGTTCTGGGGACATTAAAATGGCCACTAGAAAATGTGCAGTTTTGTCATAGAACACAATGCCACAGATGTCTCAAGTTTTGAGGGAGCGTGCAATTGGCATGCTGATTGCAGGAATGTACGTCCAACCGGTACGTCCAACCAGCCTTACAACCGCAGAACAAGTTTATGACGTCGTTTGGGCAAGCAGTTTGCTGATGTCAACGTTGTGAACAGAGTGCCCCATGGTGGCAGTGGGGTTATGGTATAGGCAGTTATAAGTTACAGACAATGAAAACAATTGCATTTTATCGATGCCAATTTTAAATGCAAAGAAATACTTTGACGAGATCCTGAGCCCTGTTGTGAAGCTAATTTTTGAAAGATATCTGTGACCATTTCAATTAACTGATCTCCTTATATGAACTGTAATTCAGTAAAATCTTAGAAATGGATGCATGTTGCGTTTATATTTTTGTCAGAATATACAGTTGAAGTCGGTACTTTACATACACTTAGGTTGGAGTCATTAAAACTTGATTTTCAACATCTCCACTAATTTCTTGTTAACAAACTATTGTATTGGCAAGTCGGTTAGGACATCTACTTTGTGCATGACACAAGTAATTATTCCAACAATTGTTTACAGACAGATTATTTCACTTATAATTCACTTATTCACAATTCCAGTGGGTCAGAAGTTTACATACACTAAGTTGACAGTGCCTTTAAACAGCTTGGAAAATTCCAGAAAATAATGTCATGCTTTAGAAGCTTCTGATAGGCTAATTGACACATTTTGAGTCAATTGGAGGTGTACCTGTGGATGTACTCAGAACCTCTTTGTATTGGAGAAATGTCCTCTGGTCTGATGAAACAAAAATAGAACTGTTTGGTAATAATGACCATCATTATGTTTGGAGGAAAAAGCGGGAGGCTTGCAAGCCGAAGAACACCATCCCAACCGTGAAGCACGGGGGTGGCAGCATCATGTTGTGGGGGTGCTTTGCTGCAGGAGGGACTGGTGCACTTCACAAAATAGATGGCATCACGAGGAAAGAAAATTGTGTGGATATATTGAAGCAACATCAGTCAGGAAGTTAAAGCTTGGTCACAAATGGGTCTTCCAAATGGACAATGACCCCAAGCATAATTCCAAAGTTGTGGCAAAATGGCAACAACAAAGTCAAGGTATTGGAGTGGCCATCACAAAGCCCTGACCTCAATCCTATAGACATTTTGTGGGCAGAACTGAAAAAGCGTGTGCGAGCAAGGAGGCCTACAAACCTGACTTAGTTACACCAGCACTGTCAGGAGGAATGGGACAAAATTCACCCAACTATTTGTGGGAAGCTTGTGGAAGGCTACCCGAAACGTTTGACCCAAGTTAAACAATTTAAAGCCAATGTTACCCAAATACTAATTGAGTGTATGTAAACTTCTGACCCACTGAGAATGTGATGAAAGAAATAAAAGCTGAAATAAATCATTCTCTCTACAATTATTTTGACATTTCACATTCTTAAAATAAAGTGGTGATCCTAACTGACCTAAAACAGGGAGTTTTTACTAGGATTAAATGTCAGGGATTGTGAAAAACTGAATTTAAATGTATTTGGCTAAGGTGTATGTAAACTTCCGACTTCAACTGTATACAGTACCTGTCAAAAGTTGGTACACAACTACTCATTCCAGGGTTTTTCTTTATTTTTGCTATTTTCAACATGGTGGAATAATAGCGAAGACATTAAAACTATGAAATAACACATATGGAATCTTGTAGTAACCAAAAAGTGTTAAACAAATAAAAATATACAGTATTTTATATTTGAGATTTGAGAAAGTAGCCACACGATGCCTTGATGACAACTTTGCACACTCTTGGCCTTTTCTCAACCAGCTTCATGAGGTAGTCACCTGGAATGCATTTCAATTAACAGGTGAGCCTTGTTAAAACTTAATTTATGGAATTTCTGTCCTTCTTAAAGCATTTGAGCCAATCAGTTGTGTTGTGACAAGGTAGAGGTGGTAACAAGTCCATATTATGTCAAGAACAGCTCAAATAAGCAAAGAGAAACGTTAGTCCATCATTTCGTTATTAAGACATGAAGGTCTGTCTGTCAATCTGGAAAATTTCAAGAACTTTGAAAGTTTCTTCAAGTACAGTCGCAAAAACCATCAAGCGCTATGATGAAACTGGCTCTCATGAGGACCGCCACAGGAAAGGAATACCCAGAGTTACCTCTGCTGCAGATAATAAGTTCATTAGAGTTAACTGCACCTCAGATTGTAGCCAAAATAAATGCTTCACAGAGTAACAGACACATCTCAACATCAAAATATAGACACGCAAAGGAAAATTTGAGATTTTTGGTTCCAACCGCTGTGTCTTTATGAGACGCAGAGTAGGTGAACAGATGATCTCCGCATGTGTGGTTCCACCGTGAAGCATGGAGGAGGTGTGATGGTGTGGGGATGTTATTCTGGTGACACTGTTGGTGATTTATTTAGAATTCAAAGCACACTAAACCTGCATGGCTACCACAGCATTCTGCAGCGATATGAAATCCCATCTGGTTTGCGCTTAGTGGGACAATCAATTGTTTTTCAACAGGACAATGAACCCCAAAACACCTCCAGGCTGTGTAAGGGCTATTTGACCAAGGAGAGTGATAGAGTGCTGCATCAGATGATCTGGCCTCCACAATCACACGACCTCAACCCAATTGAGATGGTTTGGGATGAGTTGGACAGCAGAGTGATGGAAAAGCAGCCAACAAGTACTCAGCATATGTGGGAACTCCTTCAAGACTGTTGGAAAAGCATTCCTCATGAAGCTGGTTGAGAGAATACCAAGATTGTGCAAAGCTGTCATCAAGGCAAATAGTGGCTACTTTGAAGAATCTAAAATATATTTGGATTTGTTTAACAATTTCTTGGTTATTACATGATTCGATATGTGTTATTTCATAGTTTTGATGTCTTCTCTATTATTCTACAATGTAGAAAATAGTAAAAATAAAGAAAAACCCTTGATGAGTAGGTGTGTCCAAACTTTTGACTGGTACTGTAGATATATACACTGAGTATACCAAACATTAGGAACACCTTCCTAATATTGAGTTGCACCCCCCATTTACCCTCAGAATAGCCTCATATCGTTGGGGCATGGACTCTACAAGCTGTCAAAGGCGTTCCACAGGGATGCTGGCCCATGTTGACTCCAATGCTTCCACAGTAGTGTCAAGTTGGCTGCATGTTCTTGGGTGGTGGACAATTCTTGATACACACAAGAAACCGTTCAGCATGAACAACTGGTGCGCCTGGCACCTACTTTCATACCCTGTTCCCTGTTCAAAGGCACTTAAAACTTTTGTCTTGCCCATTCACCCTCTGAATGGCACACATACACAATCCATTGGTGGCAGGGGTCAAAATGGGGATGGCTGGTTGGAGGACAGGACAGGGGACATGGTGCGCTGTCAAAAATGACAGAGTGTCGGGGAGTCTATTTGGTGGCCGTTTATCCCCAAATAGTATAAAATGCAATCTAAAAGTCATAAAAAGTGGAGGGGGGTAAGTGCTAGGAAGAGGAACCCGGAGTGAGCTGGCTAATTAAAAAGTCATCTCATCATGTCCTCCACTCTGCCCTTGACTTGGTGTGTGGTCTCCAGTTGCTGTGAGTGTGTGTGTGTCTCACCATGTCCTCGTCTGTGCCCTTGACTTTGTTTGTCCTCCAAGTCTTGCCATCATCACTAGAGGCCACTTTGTAAGACTTGACGTACTCTGGGCTGCCGATGCGCTTTGCACCCTGGGTAATTAGGCCCGTGACCCGCATCCTCCTCTGTAGGTTTATCTGTGGAGAAATAAGGGATAAAACAGCAATCAAGACCCTTGTGTGTGAGTTTGTGTGTCTGTGTGTGAGTGTACATATTCATACATGTATGTATTGTGTGTGTGAGCGTGTGTATTTGTATTTATTATTGATCCCCATTAGCTGCTAAATTTGAAAAACATAACAATGCATTCACAGATTTCACAAGACACTGTGTGCCCTCAGGACCCTACCGCTACCACATATCTACAGTACAAAATCCATGTGTACGTATGTGTATAGTGCGTATGTTATCGTGTGTGCATGCATGTGTCTGTGCCTATGTTTGTGTTGCTTCACAGTCCCTGCTGTTCCACAAGGTGTATTTTTATCTGTTTTTTTAAATCAAATTTTACTGCTTGCATCAATTACTTGATGTGGAATAGAGTTCCATGTAGTCATGGTTTTATGTAGTACTGTGCGCTACCCATAGTCTGTTCTGGACTTGGGGACTGTGAAGAGACCTCTTGTGGCATGTTTTTGCGGTATGCATGGATGTCCGAGCTGTGTGCCAGTAGTTTAGACAGACAGCTCGGTGCATTCAACATGTCAATACCTCTCATAAATACAAGTAGTGATGACGTCAATCTCTCCTCCACTTTCCACCAGGAGAGATTGACATGTATTTTATTAATATCAGCTCTCCGTGCACATCCAAGGGCCAGTCGTGCTGCCCTGTACTGAGCCAATTAAAAATTCCCTATGTCCATTTTTGTGGCACATGACCACACAAATGAACAGTAGTCCAGGTACGACAAAACTAGGGCCTGTAGGACCTGTCTTGTTGATAGTGCTGTTAAGATTAAGAAGGTAGAGCAGCGCTTTATTATGGACAGCTTAGCTCTCCCCAGCTTAGCTACTGTTGTATCAATATTTTTTGACCATGACAGTTTACAATCCAGGGTTACTCCAAAAAATTTGTCACCTCAATTTCCACATTATTTGTTACGAGATTTAGTTGAGGTTTAGGGTTTTGTGAATGATTTGTCCCAAATACAAATGCTTTTAGTTTTAGAAATATTTAGGACTAACTTATTCCTTTCCACCCACTCTGAAACTAACTGCAACTCTTTGTTAAGTGTTGCAGTCATTTCAGTCACTGTAGTAGCTGACATGAATAGTGTTGAGTCATCCACATACATAGACACACTGGCTTTACTCAAAGCCAATGGCATGTCATTAGTAAATATTGAAAAAATAAATGGGCCTAGACAGCTGCCCCGGGGAATTCCTGATTCTACGTGGATTTTGTTGGAGAGGCTTCCATTAAAGAAAACCCTCTGTGTTCTGTTAGACAGGTAACTCTTTATCCACAATATAGCAGGGGGTGTAAAGCCGTACACATACGTTTTTCCAGCAGGAGACTATGATCGATAATGTCAAAAGCCGCACCGAATTCTAACAAAACAATCTTTTTATCATAATATTCTTTCAGCCAATCATCAGTAATTTGTGTAAGTGCTGTGCTTGTTGAATGTCCTTCCCTATAAGCATGTTGAAAGTTTGTTGTCAATTTGTTTACTGTAAAATAGCATTGTATCTTGTCAAACACAATTTTTCCCCAAAAATGTACTAAGGATTTGTAACAGGCTGATTGGTAGGCTTTTGAGCCAGTAAAGAGGGCTTTACTATTCTTAGGTATCGGAATGGTGTTTGCTTCCCTCCAAGCCTGGGGGCACACACTTTCTAGTAAGCTTAAATTGAAAATATGGCAAGTAGAAGTGGCAATATCGTCCGCTATTATCCTCAGTAATTGTCCATCCAAGTTGTCAGACCCCGGTGGCTTGTCATTGTTGATAGACAACAATACTTTGCTCACCTCTTCCACACTCACTTTACAGAATTCAAAATGACAATGCTCGTCTTTCAAAATTTGGTCAGATATACTTGGATGTGTAGTGTCAGTGTTAGTTGCTTGCATGTCATACGTAAATTTGCTAATCTTGCCAATGAAAAAATCATTAAAGTAGTTGGCAATATCAGTTGGTTTTGTTGTGAATGAGTCATCTGATTCAATGAATGATGGAGCTGAGTTAGCTTTTTTCCCAAAAATGTAATTTAAGTTGCTCCAAAGCTTTTTACTATCATTCTTTATGTCATGTATCTTTATTTCATAGTGTAGTTTCTTCTTCTTTGTATTCAGTTTAGTCACAGCATTTCTCAATTTGCAATAAGTTTGCCAATCAGTTGTGCAGCCAGACTTATTTTCCATTCCTTTTGCCTCATCCCTCTCAACCATGCAAGTTTTCAATTCCCCATCAATCCACAGGGATTTAAACATTTTTTACAGTACTTTTCTTAATAGGTGGATGCTTATTAGTAACTGGAATAAGCAATTTCATAAATGTGTCAAGTGCAGTGTCTGTTTGCGCCTCATTACACACCACTGACCAACAAATATTATTTACATCAACAACATAGGAATCCCTACAAAACTTATTGTATGACCTCTTATACACTATATTAGGCTCAGCCTTTGGAACTTTGGTTTTCCTAGATATGTCTACTATATTGTGATCACTACATCCGATGGATCTGGATAATATTTTCAAGCTACTTTCTGCAGCATTAGTAAAGATGTGATCAATACATGTTGATGATTTAATTCCTGTGCTGTTTGTAACTAACTTGGTAGGTTGACTGATAAGGCACTGGTTACAGTTTGAAGCTTTTTCTTGAGTGGGCAGCTTGATGAAAGCCAGTCAATATTTAAAATCACCCAGAAAATATACCTCTGATGATATCACATACATTATCAAGCATTCCACAGATGTTATCCAGATACTGACTGTTAGCACTTGGTGGTCTATAGCAGCTTCCCACCAGAATGGGCTTTAGGTGAGGCAGATGAACCTGCAGCCATATTACTTCAACAGTATCATGTTATTTATGTTAGTGCAGGGTGAGCTGCACACAGTGGACTTCCTCCTAGGGCACATCGGTGTGTGTCAGACATCCTCTGGCCATTACACTCAGATCTTTTATCTGTTCCTGTCAAGGTCATCTATCTTCCTCAGGACTGTGTGTGAATGCAACTTTAGTCTATCCTCTCACACCATATTCAGCCAGCCAGCCAGTCAATCCAATCAAGCCTGTCAATATACTGCCAAACTAAAGCACTTCTGACAGAGACGGGTTGGGGCTTCAGTTAGAATCCTTAAGTTAAACGCACAGCAGTATGATCATTATCAGAGAGAAGGAGAGATAGAGAGAGAGAGTCTTTTCTTCAGTCAGAAGTTATTTTATTATTAATTTTAATAGCTCCATATGTTGACAGAACTGTAATAGAATACAGCCTATGATGGTAACTAAGGACTGCTGCTGTAATAGAGGACAGACTATGGTGGTAACTAAGGACTGCTGCTGTGCTGAATGAACACATATGGAAAGAAACAAAGACAGGGGCACACACACACACCCACACCCACACACACACACACACACACACACACACACACACACACACACACACACACACAGCCTCAGATTAATCTGAATCTGATTCATTTTCACAACAGTCATAACTGGGTCAAAATAATATTAGAACAGTGTTGAGGTGCATTCGGTAAGTATTCAGACCCCTTCCCTTTTTCCACATTTTGTTACGTTACAGCCTTATTCTAAAGTGGAATAAATAACACATTTTCCTCATCAATCTACAACATAATACCCCATAAACACAAAGTGAAAACAGGTTTTTAGAATTTTTTGCACATTTTTTAACATAAAAAACAGAAATACCTTATTTAAGTATTCAGACCGTTTGCTATGAGACTCGAAATTGAGCTCAGGTGCATCCTGTTTCCATTGATCATGTTTGAGACGTTTCTACAACTTGATTAGAGTTGATTCAATTGATTGGACAGGATTTGGAATGGCACAAACCTGTCGACATAAGGTCCCACAGTTTGACAGTGCATGTCAAAGCAAAAACCAAGCCATGAGGTCGAAGGAATTGCCCGTAGAGCACCGAGACAGGATTATGTCGAGGCACAGATCTGGGAAAGGGTACCAAAACATTTCTGCAGCATTGAAGGTCCCCAAGAACACAGTGTTCTTCATCATTCTTAAATGGAAGAAGTTTGGAACCACCAAGACTTTTCTTAGAGCTGGCTGCCCAGCCAAACTGAGCAATTGGGGGAAAAGGGCCTTGGTCAGGGAGGTGACAAAGAACCTGATGGTCATACTGACAGAGCTCCAGAGTTCCTCTGTGGAGATGGGATAACCTTCCAGAAGGACAAACATATCTCCAGCACTCTACCAATCACACTTTTTTGGTAGAATTGCCAGACAAACGACACTCTGTAAAAGGCACATGACAGTACGCTTGAAGTTTGTCAAAAGTCACAAGATTCTCTGGTCTGATGAAACCAAAATTGAACTCTTTGGCCTGAATGCCAAGCGTCACATCTGGATGAAACCTGGGACCAGCCCTATGGTGAAGCATGGTGGTGGCAGCATCATGCTGTGGGGATGTTTTTCAGCAGCAGGGACCGGGAGACTAGTCAGGATCGAGGGAAAGATGAACGGAGTAATGTACAGAAAGATCCTTGATGAAAACCTGCTACAGAGCGCTCAGGACCTCAGACTGGGGCGAAGGTTCACCTTCCATCAGGACAACAACCCTAAGCACACAGCCATGACAATGCAGGCGTGGCTTCGGGACAAGTCTCTGAATGTCCTTGAGTGGCCCAGCCAGAGCCCGGACTTGAAACCGATCGAACATCTCTGGAGAGATCAGAAAATAGCTGTGCAGCGACGGTTTCCATCCAACCTGACAGAGCTTGAGAGGATCTGCAGAGAAGAATGGGAGAAACTTCCCAAATACAGATGTACCAAGCTTGTTGCATCATACCCAAGAAGACTCTAAGCTGTAATCGCTGCCAAAGGTCCTTCTACAAAGTCTGAATACTTAAGTAAATGTGATATCAGTTTTTTAATTGTAATACATTTGCAATAATTTCTAAAAAACAGTTTTTGCTTTGTAATTATGGGGTATTGTATGTAGATTGATGAGTGAAAAAAAAATATTTCATCCATTTTAGAATAAGACTGTAAACATAACAAAATGTGGACAGAGTCCAGGGGTCTGAATACTTTCTGAATGCACCGTACATTTGGCAACTGCTACTTCCTCACAACGGCTGCTACCACACGTAACATCCTGGGGTGAGATCAGGGGAAACTCAAATGAACTGTGTCCCACAAGAATGAGAGACATCATACTGTGAAAACCAAAAAGGCCCCTCTTCATGATAATGATGGATAGACAATATTTTCTTGGAACACCACCACAAGGGCCAAACTTAGCCTCTGAAATGAAGTACGACTATGCACTCTGAGCATGTACTTCTTCACTTGCTGACTACAGTAACTCAAGTCTTCTTGACAAAGTCTTACACAGCATCCTCAATGCAATCAAAGCCACAATGAACACCCACTTATCTCTTGTTTTTTTTCATATTCTGGAGAACAACATGAACATCTTCTCTCTCTCTCATTAGTCTACTGTGACTAAAAGGCCTAGTGCTCAGGTAATTGGTGTGATTCTTTGCACGGATAATGACCACTTACAAACACACTTCAGTCACTCCACATAATACTGGTGGTGTCTTAGTTCACGCTGAGTGAGGCTCTGTTGAGAACATCTGCCTGGATACTGCTCAGCGGTGATTGTCAGTTTGAGAAAATTGATTCAGTATGAGCGGACTGACATAAAAGGCCCATAATTCCCCCGGCCATATATCAAAATGACACTGCATTACATGAGGATAATTTCCCCCATCATGATCTCAATTCGGCAGTGACAGGGATACGAGAAGTGCTCAGTGTGAATTCCATGGAGGGGGAGGTCTGGAAGAGATGGCCCAGTCGAGAGTCTCTGAGACGGGAAAGGGTTTGAGGTCAGATGGCCCCTCATCTGCCGCCATCATGGCTGCTCTTCAAAGTTTTGTAATTTGCTGGTGCTTATTGGGACAATAGAACCTCACTTATCTGTACATTACTACACAGTTTCCCCACTAACAGTGTAGTGTAAGTATGTACTCAAAACAAACCGTCCACCCTTCATAAAATACAACCATTAAACCCATCTGCAATCAATATATATTTTTAGCAAATCTGTTAGAGCCAGTAGAGTCGGATCACATCTTGCCTCTTGAGTACGATGTCTTCTGCGTCTTGAGAAAGATGCCTCCTGCTTCTTCTTCTTGAGAAAGATGCCTCCTGCTTCTTCTTCTTGAGAAAGATGCCTCCTGCTTCTTCTTCTTGAGAAAGATGCCTCCTGCTTCTTGAGTAAGATGCCTCCTGGTTCTTCTTCTTGAGTAAGATGCCTCCTGCTTCTTCTTCTTGAGTAAGATGCCTACTGCTTCTTCTTCTTGAGTAAGATGCCTCCTGCTTCTTCTTCTTGAGTAAGATGCCTCCTGCTTCTTCTTCTTGAGTAAGATGCCTCCTGCTTCTTCTTCTTGAGTAAGATGCCTCCTGCTTCTTGAGTAAGATGCCTCCTGCTTCTTGAGAAAGATGCCTCCTGCTTCTTGAGAAAGATGCCTCCTGCTTCTTGAGAAAGATGCCTCCTGCTTCTTGAGAAAGATGCCTCCTGCTTCTTGAGAAAGATGCCTCCTGCTTCTTGAGAAAGATGCCTCCTGCTTCTTGAGAAAGATGCCTCCCGCTTCTTGAGAAAGATGCCTCCCGCTTTTTGAGAAAGATGCCTCCCGCTTCTTGAGAAAGATGCCTCCCGCTTCTTGAGTAAGATGCCTCCCGCTTCTTGAGTAAGATGCCTCCCGCTTCTTGAGTAAGATGCCTCCCGCTTCTTGAGTAAGATGCCTCCCGCTTCTTGAGTAAGATGTCTCCCGCTTCTTGAGGTAAGACAGAAGTGAGACCGGGTGTTATCAGAAACTCAGTCCTTCCAGCTCACTGCTGTAGTTCACATCATCCCACTCTTAAACTGCAATTTCAAGATATTCTGTCGTCCTTAAAATCCTCCACTCTTTTATACAGTAATTGTTTGAAAATGGTCAATTAGTTTTGGCAATGGTCTCCTCGACAAGCATTTATTTTTATTTCCCTGTGGTTTTTTGAAGTGGCAGAGGACCTGCCAAAGTATTCAAGACCTAAATGGAGGAAGGATTGCGTTTTAAGCCCCTAATGTGGCACATCGGTTGAGTCACGTAGATCCATCCCCCTCAGCGCTGACACTGTGTCATTCACACAGGCTGTAATAATGCCCCTACACATTCTTTAGAGTCAGAATGGACCAGTCACATACTGTGTTCTTGTCAGAATTAAGAATATGTTTTCATGCCAGGCCGATTAGTTCCACTGACTTAGTAGATGCCTAAAGTCGTGAATGTCGTTTCTCTGCAGTGGTTTGAACTTTATAGCTTACTGTGTGGAGGAAGTCAGCACTGACCAGTAGAAATGACTGATCATGATTATTACTTCATTTAATTCATGTTGTTCACATATGTTCACATGTACTGTGATCTGATAAACCCTGTGAGGTGTTCCGCAGTGCAGTGCCTACAGATGTAGGATCTTAATCTGATCCCTCTTTTGTTGCTGATGATTTTTTGGCACTGCATGAAAGGCAGATGAGCTTCGTGATTTACATAACTTCATTGAAAATACACACTAACACATTATTAATAGTATTGCACTTTTCATGTAACCTACTTCTGGTCAGCTAACAGCCTAACCACCGATAAAAGCAACATAATGGACTAAACTTTAAAATCCTGTTGCTGCAGAATTATTTTGCTGTGACAATATAGCTCAAATAAGGTCCTACAGCTGTACATTAAATAATGTATTTCAACATGTGTGAACTGCTAAGAAAAACAACCTTTAGAGGTTAAAAATAGAAAATATCTTGCTACCACAGAAAGGAACATACCTGTATATTTGTGGAAATATCACCCTGATGAACTATATCCCAGTTTACCTATTTGCTTAAGGTCTTGCCTACACCTAGCAACCTACTTTTTTTTTTTTAATTATATGAGCAAAAAATATGATTAATATAAAAAATATTCAAGCCAGATAAAATTAGACGGGCCTATTTATATAATGAATAGGAATTTGGAGGGCAGAAATGATTAAATATTAAAGCATTAGACCTCTCACTAAAGGCATCAGTCATACAAAAGTTATACTTAAATCTGAACTGGTTCTCTAGCAGATTAGTAAGAATGTCTCACCCTTTTCAAGAATGGGCTTTTGTTTCTTTATTCAGATTACAACCTTTCCCTTTTGGTTATTTGAAAAATAAATAATCTCCAAAATATTGCTATTTTTAAAACAAGCCATAGAAAGTTGGTTGCAAGTTAAAAAATTATTGCAACCAAAATAATGTTATATATATGGAGGATACAACCATCCCAGCTCTGCAGATTTTGCTGTGAAGAGACAGAATCATTAGATCATTTGTTTTGGTACTGTCCATATGAAGCTTGTTTTTCGTTGCAGGTCTAGGAATGCCTGAACAATTGCAACATTTACCTGGAGCTAACTCTACAGATAGTACTGCTGGGTGATTTGAAAGAGTTTCATTTAAGGACCAAATATTGACAGCCGTGCCATAGAGATCTCAAAATAGTTGAGAAGAGATTTACAATGTGCAGATTCCAAGGCACATGGTTTATGAACTGATACGCAAAACGACGCCGGAATAAAAACTTTGAATTTTAAATTAATATTATTATACAACTATCTTGGAACCAATAGAATGTTATATATATGGAGGATACAACCACTCCAGCTCTGCAGATTTTGCTACAAAGAGACAGAATCATTAGATATTTTGTTTTAGTACTGTCCACATGTAGCTTGTTTTTGGTCGCAGGTCCAGGAATGGATGAAGAATTGCAACATTAACTTGGCGCTTACTCTGCAGATAGCACTACTGGGTGATTTGAAAAGTCATAGTCAATCGAACAATAGTATAATAATACTTTTAGCAAAAAATGTGATCTTTAATTTACAATCTGAAGAAACTATGAGAATAGAAAAGTGCAAATCAATCCCAGAACAACAGCAAAGGACCTTGTGAAGATGCTGGAGGAAACAGGTACAAAAAATGTCTATATCCACAGCAAAACGAGTCCAATATCGACATATCCTGAAAGGCCGCTCAGCAAGGAAGAAGCCACTGCTCCAAAACTGCCATAAAAAAGCCAGACTACGGTTTGCAACTGCACATGGGGACAAAGATCCTACTTTTTGGAGAAATGTCCTCTGGTGTGATGAGACAAAAATAGAACTGTTTGGCCATAATGACCATCATTATGTTTGGAGGAAAAAGGGGGAGGCTTGCAAGCCGAAGAACACCATCCCAACTGTGAAGAACGGGGGTTACAGCATCATGTTGTGGGGGTGCTTTGCTGCAGGAGGGACTGGTGCACTTCACAAAATAGAAGGCATCATGAGGAAGGACAATTATGTGGATTTATTGAAGCAGCATCTCAAGACATCAGTCAGGAAGTTAAAGCTTGGTCACAAATGGGTCTTCTAAGTGGACAATGACCCCAAGCATACTTCCAAAGCTGTGGCAAAATGGCTTAAGGACAACAAAGGCAAGGTATTGGAGTGGCCATCACAAAGCCCTGACCTCAATCCTATAGAACATTTGTGGGCTGAACTGAAAAAGTGTGTGCGAGCAAGGAGGCCTACAAACCTGACTCAGTTACAAAAGCTCTGCCAGGAGGAATGGGCCAAAACTCACCCAACTTATTGTGGGAAGCTTGTGGAAGGCTACCCGAAACGTTTGACTCAAGTTAAACAATTTAAAGGCAATGCTACCAAATACTAATTGAGTGTATGTAAACTTCTGACCCACTGGGAATGTGATGAAAGAAATAAAAGCTTAAATAAATCATTCTGTACAATTATTCTGCCATTTCACATTCTTAAAATAAAAATGGTGATCCTAACTGACCTAAGACAGGGAATTTTTACTAGGATTAAATGTCAGGAATTGTGAAAAATTGAGTTTAAATGTATTTGGCTAAGGTGTATGTAAACTTCCGACTTCAAATGAAGATGGGAGGGGTTGAGGATAGCGGAAGGATAGAGGTAAAAACAAACAAAAGATAACTATTGTAAAATAGATTATATCTGTAAAATGTATATAGTATGTATAACCTGGAAGTAGAAGCCTAAGTATTGTTGTTCATTAGTTTGTTCATTAGTTCATTAGTGTTGTTGTTCATTAGTTTTCATTAGGGGAGGGGTGGAAGGGTTAGTGGAAAATAATTAACAAAAACATATTTAAAAAATATGTGTATACATATGCAGTACCTGTCAAAAGTTTGGACACACCTACTCCGAGTTTTTCTATATATTTTACTGTTTTCTACATTTTAGAACGATAGCAAAGACATCAAAAGATAGCTCTATTTGGTAAAAGACCAAGTCCATATTAAAGGCAAGAACGGCTTAGATAGGCAAAGATAAACGACAGTCCATCATTATTTTAAGACATGAAGGTCAGTCAATATCTGGAAAATTTCAGTGCAGTCACAAAAACCATCAAGCGCTATGATGAAACTGGCTCTCATGAGGAACGCCACAGGAAAGGAAGACCCAGAGTTACCTCTGCTGCAGTGGATTAAATTCATTAGAGTTTCCTGCCTCAGAAATTATCATGTTGTGCTGCTACCATGCTGTGTCGTCATGTGTTGCTGCCTTGCTATGTTGTTGTCTTAGGTCACTCTTTATGTTGTGTTGTCTCTCTTGTCGTGATATGAATTTTGTACTATATATATATATATATATATATATATATATATATATATACACTTTTTTTTTAATCCCAGCCCTTGTCCCCGCAGGAGGCCTTTTGCCTTTTAGTATGCCGTCATTGTAAATAAGAATTTGTTCTTAACTGACTTGCCTAGCTAAATAAAGGTTAAATAAAATGAAAAAATAAATAATTGCAGCCCAAATAAATGCTTCACAGAATTCAAGTAACAGACACATCTCAACATCAACTTTTTAGAGGAGACTGTGTGAATCAGGCCTTCATGATCGAATTGCTGCTAAGAAACCACTACTAAAGGACACGAATCTGATTAGTCTAAATTTGAGATTTTTGGATCCAACCACCGTGTCTTTGTGAGATGCAGAATAAGTGAACGGATGATCTCCGCATGTGTGGTTCCCACCGTGAAGCATGGAGGATGTGTTGTGATGTTGTGGGGGTGCTTTGCTGTTGACACTGTCTGATTTGTTTAGAATTCAAGGCACACTTAATCAGCATGGCTACCACAGCATTCTGCAGCGATACTCCATCCCATCTGGTTTGAGCTTAATGGAACTATAATTAGTTTTCAACAGGACAATGACCCAAAACACACCTCTAGGCTGTGTAAGGGCTATTTGACCAAGAAGGAGAGTGATGGAGTGCTGCATCAGATGACCTGGCCTCCACAATCTCCACAACCCAATTGAGATGGTTTGGGATGAGTTGGACCACAGAGTGAAGGAAAAGCAGTCAACAAGTGCTCAGCATATGTGGGAACTCCTTCAAGACTGTTGGAAAAGGATTCCTCATGAAGCTGGTTGAGAGAATGCCAAGAGTGTGCAAAGCTGTCATCAAGGCAAGGCTACTTTGAAGAATCTCAAATATATTTTGATTTGTTTAACACTTTTTTGGTTACTACATGATTCCATGTGTGCTATTTTATTGTTGTGATGTCTTCACTATTATTCTACAATGTAGAAAATAGTAAAAAAAAAAAAAAATGGAATGTGTAGATGTGTTCAAACTTACGACTGGTACTGTATTATTTACAAACAAATATTTGGGTGATTGGAATTGATACAGACAATTAAATTGATGGAAGCTACAATCGATCTGCAGCATAAAAAAATGAAAAACACAACGGGCCCAGAACACATCAGCTGGATAGATATTCAGAGTTGATTATGCTCTCAAATCAAGATTGGGGCTTGTAATTGTTGAGAGAATTGCCAGCATTGTGGCCATCAGATTGGCCTGTGTCCTTGACACAACCAAAGAACCCTGTGTGATGAAAAACAGATCTTCATCTTGCATGCTTTATTCCCCTTCTCCTGCGCCTATATGTGACTCTTTTCAGGAAACTAGGCGTATGTCGCGGGTCAATACTTCACAGGAGAGCCATTTGAACGTGAACTTAGAAATGCCTTCTGGAACATGTGAACTTACCTGTGCCTTAATAACAAACTTGTATGCCATCTGTAAATATGAATAAAAATTTTAAATTATGAGCCTAGTTGGTTTAACACACAAAAAGACAGCAACCTTCCTGCTAGCGATGATTGGCTGAGATAATGAGTGGGCTGGACATGTGTAACAGTATAACTTTAAACCGTCCCCTCGCCCCGACACGGGCGCGAACCAGGGACCCTCTGCACACATCAACAACAGTCACCCACGAAGCGTCGTTACCCATCGCTCCACAAAAGCCACGGCCCTTGCAGAGCAAGGTGCAACACTACTTCTAGGTTTCAGAGCAAGTGACGTAACTGATTGAAACGCTAGTAGCGCGTACCCGCTAACTAGCTAGCCATTTCACATCCGTTACACTCACCACCCTTTCAACCTCCTCCTTTTCCGCAGCAACCAGTGATCCGGGTCAACAGCATCAATGTAACAGTATAACTTTACGGCGTCCCCTCGCCCCGACACGGGCGCGAACCAGGGACCCTCTGCACACATCAACAACAGTCACCCACGAAGCGTCATTACCCATCGCTCCACAAAAGCCACGGCTCTTGCAGAGCAAGGTGCAACACTACTTCTAGGTTTCAGAGCAAGTGACGTAACTGATTGAAACGCTAGTAGCGCGTACCCGCTAACTAGCTAGCCATTTCACATCCGTTACACATGGCGAGAGATGAGTTCGGATTGGTCTGCCATATAGCACGTTTCTGTCTATTTGAGTTGGTTAGTATGGGTAGGTAATCCTGTCTAACGCGGCTTTAAAAAATATATATTGCGTAGTAGAACTGCATAAGTGTTGCTCTGGAAGACCGAATTTTGAAATAAGTGGAATTAGATTATGATAGCTAAGGAGATGGAGAAAACACCTGTCTCCGGATTACATCTTCAAAATAAGGGCAACCATGGCTTCCGTGACCGGGAGAAGCATCCATCCATGATGTATACGGGTAAGATAGCCTAGCTATCTACATTTTCGGATATTACACGTTTCTAATTTTGACAGAAAGTCATTTTCATTCCAAGTTAATGTGTACTGTTATCTATCTAGCTAACATTAGCTGGCTGGCTCACTAGCTAATGTTACGTGTATGATCTTATTATTATGACTTATTATTTACTCAAAGCCATTTGCTTTGCTAGTTATAGCCTAATGTTAGCTAGCTAAAATTGAACCTGGCTGGTTAGCTACCTGTAGATTCATGCAGGTTAGTAACGTCATGAGTTGGGAGTATGGTTCATTGTTTAGCTAGCTCACAACATCTCTTAACAAAAGACTCCACTATGCAAGTATGCATTTCAATAGAATGTCACTGCGACAACTGTTGATAGATGTAGCTGGTAAATTCACTCTGGCTATCTACTCCGATTTCAAGCACTCTCGTCTGAGTGTGCCAGAGTGCAGAATAACTGACAAATTTACGAATGCTCAACACCCATTGAATATGGCTGGTGTCAGTAAACATTGGCAAAAAAGTGTAAATTGTTGCCAGCAGCACAGTTGCAGTCACCAACGCTCTGGATAGAATAGAAACAGCCTAACCAGCTCTGCTAGGGCGAGTAAAATGGTCAGTGAGGTGTTCTCTCATTTGTGTCTGGAAGTAGCTAGCAAGCTAGCCAATGTTTGGCAGTTAGCTTGGGTGCTTGACTGCTGTTGTTAGGACAGAACGCTCAGATCAACCCTTAAAGAGATGGGTGGGGCTAAAGGTTTAAGAGAGTGTGAACGATGGTGAATGGGTGAATGTTCTTAAGTGCATTGTTGAGGCATCTATTGATTTTGATAGGATCGAAAGAAAGGAAGCACTGCTCTTGGATCAGCTTTCTCCCTTTCCAATCTCAATTAATATGAACTTGATTTCAATATCATTGAAATGTATAGATCTATGCAGCCTATACTGTATGTACCTTTTTATACAGTCATCTCGGATTTCATTTGAAACATTTATCACAGGAGGCTGGTGGCACCTTAATTGGGGAGGACGGGATCGTGGTAATAGCTGGGGCGGAATAGGTGGAATGGTATCAAACACATGTTTTCAATTTGTTTGATGCCATTACATTTGCACCGTTCCAGACATTATTATGAGCCGTCCTCCCCTAAGCAGCCTCCACTGATCTTTATATCCTTTGGTTGTTATGCAAAGAAATGGGCAACTTTGTATTTGTAGTCACTTGTAACATTAGTTCTAAAGATATCGGCGGTCACAGAAAGACAGATAAACATCTTGATTTTGTGCTTAGCGAAGATCTGTGTATAAAGTGACACGGAAGGGCAAAAAAACATCTAACAATGTACTTAGCTGTTCTACGAGTGGTCTGCAGCAGCCGTTAAATAACAAGTGTTTTCAAAAGCAACTGATGGTTGGGAAACAGAGATTTAATAATGCTCCTCCAAAGGTTCTAACGATGAACGTAGCCTTAAAATGCTTTTGGGCAACCGAGTACAGGACTTTTGCAGCTCAGATATTAGGACGAGAACCACCAGAGAGGGACATTTCCTAGCTCCCACAATATACGGCACGTGTAAAAGCATAATACAACTCCTGTCCAAAAATGCCCATAATGCAACGTGAATAATGCTTTAATGCTTTAATGTTTCTACAAAACTTTGACTCTTACTAAGGGCGTCCGTAAACCGTGACATATCAGTAAATGTCTATAAATGCCAAACCATGACACAAATACCAAGCCATGGCTGTTCTAAAGTACTAAAGCAAGTGGTGGTGATTAGCTTTTTCCCTTTTAATTAACTCTTCAATGACTGTATGCAGAGCTTTGCATTTCCAAAACATTGGAGTTAAGGGTGGAGTGGAGTAGAGCAGTAGAAGCTGCATCCGCTCAATGAAAAGTAACACTTTCTCTTCTCATCTATAGCCTAACCCTGTTAGCATTCACAAGTGATTTTATTTGTTTTAGACATTCATATCACATCGTCGCATCTAAATTCATCCAAGAACCACCAGAGAGGTATGTCGTCAACGTCACGCCAACACCAGATTTCCCTGGAGTGTCGCGAAGCAATGTCATGTGTGTGTGAGCCCTAATGAGGACAATCCAGGCTCCCTTACAAAGAGAGATGCGTGAAGAAACACAGACAGGCTCACAAACACAGGCACACAGTTATAAAAGGTTATATATACAGTTATATATACAATATATTTGGAAATACAACCACAAAGTGTGTAAATACACAATGTCAGTATTATTAAAAGTATGACACTGTCTGTTTGATTTATTTGCTATTCAATAATACAGAGCAGAGAGGAAGAGGTGAAGGGAGAGGTTTTACTCTGCCCAAAATCTGTCCGGGTGACATAAGCCCTTTTTTGTATGGATGTCTATGAGAGTGTCAAATTAAGTAAGGCTCATTTGATCAAATAGAAGTTTCATAATGTTTAAGCTGTTACAAATGTACTGATATAAGTGGATACATGGAATACGTGGAATTCTGGCAACTTTGACAAAAACGACTTATGTGTGTGAACAACATGCACAACAACTATCTGCCTTCTCATTTGCTAGAATGGTCCCACCTGATCTCGTCTGCCTTCAATCATTGAGGACATATATTTCCATTGTTAGCGCGGTCACTTGGCTATCTTGTCAATACAATAAATCATCAGACAAACACACAGAACTGGAGTGTTAAACCTGACACCATGACAGGGCTGGCCCTGACACTAGGAAAACACAAAACACCCACACACACACACACACACACAAACTTTCAGAACATACCGCCTAAAACCACATAGTGCTGAGAGAAGTCTACACGACTCTACTCATGTCCCAATTACCCAGAGCCCCTCTCCTGAAGCCAGAGCTCCACAGAATCCCCAACATTATCCCACGTGGCATCATTAAAGCCAAACAAACCACCTCAGTGGCCACGTCATCTCAGATTTGTCTTATATGCTCCATGCGCTTGGCTGCTTTTCTCTCGCTCCCTCTGTTTCTCTGTCTGTCTCGCTCACCTTTCCCTTCCACCCATGTGTCTCTCTGTCTTCTTTCGCACTGTCTTGCTCACCTTTCCCTTCCACTCTGTCTTCAAATCAAATTGTATTAGTCACATGCGCGGAATACAACCTTGCAGTGAAATGCTTACTTACGAGCCCCTAACCAACAATGCAGTTTAAAACAAATACAGATAAGAGTGAGAAATAAAAGAAACCAGTAATTAAAGAGCAGCAGTAAAATAACAATAGCGAGACCATATACAGGGGGGTACAGGTACAGAGTCAATGTGCGGGGGCACCGGTTAGTTCAGGTAATATATACATTTAGGTAGAGTTATTCAAGTAGAGTAGCAACAGAGAGTAGCAGCAGTGTAAAAAGAGGGGGAGGGGCAATGCAAATAGTCTGGGTAGCAATTTGATTAGATGTTCAGGAGTCTTATGGCTTGGGGGTAGAAGCTGTTTAGAAGCCTCTTGGACCTAGACTTGGTGCTCCGGTGCCGCTTGCCGTGTGGTAGCAGAGAGAACAGGAGAGAACAGTCTATAACTAGGGTGGCTGGAGTCTTTGACAATTTTTTGGGCCTTCCTCTGACACCGCCTGGTATAGAGGTCCTAGATGGCAGGAAGCTTGGCCCCAGTGATGTACTGGGCCGTTCGCACTACCCTCTGTAGTGTCTTGCGGTCGGAGGCCGAGGAGTTGGCATACCAGGCAGTGATGCAACCAATCAGGATGCTCTCGATGGTGCAGTTGTAGAAACGTTTGAGGATCTGAGGACCCATGCAAAATATTTTCAGTCTCCTGAGGGGGAATAGGTTTTGTCGTTCCCTCTTCATGACTGTCTTGGTGTGCTTGGACCATCTTAGTTTGTTGGTGATGTGGACACCAAGGAACTCTCAACCTACTCCCCTGCAGCCCCATCGATGAGAATGTGGGCGTGCTCGGTTCTCTTTTCCTGTAGTCCACAATCATCTCTTTTGTCTTGATCACGTTGAGGGAGAGGTTGTTCTACTGGCACCACGCGTCCAGGTCTCTGACCTCCTCCCTATAGGCTGTCTCGTTGTGTCATCGTCAAACTTAATGATGGTGTTGGAGTTGTGCTTGGCCGTGCAGTCATGAGTGAACAGGGAGTACAGGAGGGGACTGAGCACGCACCCCTGAGGGGCCCTTGTGTTGAGGATCAGCGTAACGGATGTGTTGTTACCTACCCTTACCACCTGGGGGCGGCCATCAGGAAGTCCAGGATCCAGTTGCAGAGGGAGGTGTTTAGTCCCAGGGTCCTTAGCTTATCGACAAGCTTTGAGGGCAATATGGTGTTGAACGCTGAGCTGTAGTCAATGAATAGCATTCTCACATAGGTGTTCCTCTTGTCCCGGTGGGAAAGACAGTATGGAGTGCAATAGAGATTGCATCATCTATGGATCTGTTTGGGCGGTACGCAAATTGGAGTGGGTCTAGGGTTTCTGCGATAATGGCTACAGAAGTGAGTGCTAAGGGTCTGTAGTCATTCAGGCAGGTTACCTTAGTGTTCTTGGGCACAGGCACTATGGTGGTCTGCTTAAAACATGTTGGTATTACAGACTCGGACAGGGAGAGGATGAAAATGTCAGTGAAGACACTTGCCAGTTGGTCAGCGCATGCTCGCAGCACACGTCCTGGTAATCCGTCTGGCCTTTCGGTCTTGTGAATGTTGAACTGTTTAAACCAGCCAGCTGTATGTTGATAGTGTCGTCGTTCAGCCACGACTCCGTGAAGCATAAGATATTACAGTTTTGAATGTCCCGTTGGTAGTTTAATCTTCCGCGTATGTCATCGATTTTATTCTCCAAAGATTGCACGTTTGCTAGCAGAATGGAAGGAAGTGGGGGTTTATTCGATAGCCAAAGAATTCTCAGAAGAAGCCCGCCCTCTGGCCACTTGCAAATCACGGGGATCTGGGCCTGTTCCCGAGAAAGTAGTACTTCATTCGCGTTGGGCTCGTCAGATTTGTTAAAGGGAAAAAAGGATTCTGCCATTCCGTGGTGAGTAATCGCAGTCCTGATGTCCAGAGGTTATTTTCGGTCAAAAGAGATGGTAGTGGCAACATTGTACAAAATAAGTAAAAAATACGTTACAAACAACGCAAATAAACTTCTTCTCGCACTCTGTTTTTCTCTCAGTCTCGCTCACCTTTCCCTTTCATGCAGGTGTCTGTCTTTTCTCGCTCTGCATTTCTCCTCAGATAATCTCTGTGGATCATTCTTTCTATATACCATCTCCTCCTATCTCTCTTTTACTCATTCTCTCGTCCCCCCTTTCTGTTTATCGCTCTCTTCAATTTCTGTGATCTATAACACAGATTTGGGACACACTTAGAAATGACAGCTAAAAAATAAATAAATCCATAATCCATGTCTATTGTTAGAGACACAATGGGATAGTTATTATATCATTTCCTTTCACTAACTGCTTTCAATATCCACACAGTGAAATTTACTTAGTGTTGCTATTACGAATCCAACCAAACAGACACTATGAGGCCTGAACTGGCACCTCTGAGACAAATCTCGGAGTACACAACTGTGTAGGTCTGAGTGAAGGATATGCATTTGCATATCTGAACGAAAGAACGCCGGAGGTTTAGCACATACATGCTGTGATTCGCTCCAGCAACCCCACTGGTAATACACACAGGAGTGGAACCAACAGCTGTTCTGTCCAGCTCTCACTGTTTAATCTGCCACTAAACCCAATCAGCACTGTGGCACTAGTCAACTGACACACTAATTAACTGTAAAGTCACACTACAAGCAAAAATAGGAACTGAAATAGGACCCAAGCATAATATAAGTACTGTAACTTCAACTCTAAAAACAAATACAGTACGTCACAAATCCTGACTTCCTAAACTCCAGTTAATACTGCATTAACGGCAACATTCAGATGTACACACACACACGTCTCAGATTCGCTCTGGTGTGTGAGGAGTTTTAGTGGGCACATCTGTCTCTGTCTAGTAACCTGAGTGACTCGTTTCTCCCAGCTGGTATCTGAGTCTTACCTGGATCCAGGGCCATCTGTCGTTCTCGGCAGCCGTCCATGCGTTGACCAGGCCCTTCTTGTTGAGCCGGGCAAAGTAGGGGTACCACTTCTGCAGGCCGAACAGAGCACGATGTGTGGATGAGGCTGTTATCTGCTGGTTGGAGATGATGCCCCCCTCCATGCCAAGTGGTCCAGAGCATTCTGAGAATACAGAACAAAAACAGACATGTATAGGGTTAGATAAAGGATGAAATACGTTTGCAATCATACGTTTCACAGGTATCTGGCTAGTGAGTTTAAGATAGAGGTTGTTCAAAACATGAATATTTTAATAAGGCATATGTATAGGTGTGCACCAGAGGAGCAGCATACTTTCTTCATAGGAATAATCTGATGGTCCACCGTCCCATTCTCTACAGCACTGCTGCTTTTCAATGTTCCTTCCTCAGTCCATGATTTTCTGTCCATGTCCATCTGTCTCAGAACAAGATGTACTCCATGGTTGGGCTCCCCTCCGTTACATCAGGCAGAGTCTTGGTCCTAAACACTGAGTTTTTGCCTTCGCTAACCGAAATCGTATCTTTGTTGGTGCTCTCTCCCATGGAAATCCTGTCCTTGATGTCGAAAAGAGTCAGGTCACCTTGACACGTGTTCAAACTAATGTCATTGATCTGGTTCATCTCCTAAATGTTTCCCTCAGTTAGAGGGCCCTTCTGGTCATCCTGCAACCCATCCACTTCCACAGGAGCCATGGGTCTCTTCTCTAAGTCCTCCACCAAAAAGAGAGCCCTCAGACTGGCTCCAAAGGAACTCTAACTATTCTGCCTGGACAACATCATCACCACAGTCAACAGACCCAAGCAGGGTTTATATACCATCAATGCTCCAGAGCTAAAGTGGAGAGGCATGACACCAATATGGCTCAAATGAAATCACCCAAAGTGTAAGAATCCTTTTTACTGAGGATCTGCTAAGCAGCATGTCCAGGTACTTTAGCAGCATTTTAACAGCCGCATCTGTGGATTGTATACCCTGCCAACGCTTTTCAAAGACAAAATGCTTCTTGTGCTGAACTTGGGAGTGCTTCTTTTTATTGTGTTCACTATAATGCACACCGTGTCAAAGATGTAATTTCTTAAGCAAAATCAAACAATTGGGCCTTATCCCAGAAATTCTTAAAAATATTAATTAAAAACATGGGAGAGTTGAAAACAAATTGAAAACGAGCTACATACTGTAGATTCCTCACATGCCCATCGTAGTGAGTGAATGTGAACCAAGGAATGGCACATTTTGGCTACTCTTACATCAGTACTTGGAAGCATAAACAGCATTGTTTCGATTTGAACAAGAACACACAACAGCCCTCGACTGTCAGGTGTTTAGCACCTTCCCTCCTTTTAATAATTGCTAGTCTGTGTGCAAAAACATCTGTTTTGCTCTCAAAGAACACAACAGTTTGTAAGTTTCCACCTACCTCACGCTGTAGTCAATTAGAGTGACATGATGCATGGGAATGGAACGATTTGACCATGTAGCAATAATAACTGTACGTTTTGGGATTGATTTATCGTCCGGAGAAATGCAGTTATGCTACGTAAATTAGTCTTCTTCAAATGCAACTCCAAAACAAATAATGGGCGCTTTGTATATGTAATGCAACTAGAACATTTCAGATTGTCTGACTAATCATATCAAACTAAAACAAAATGTCATTCTCTTTTCAAAATAGACCAACTCAATGTGCTACATCTCAACCATCCACCCCTGTGTTTCAGGTGAAGGGGAACCCTGCGGGGGACTGGAAGGGTTAAAAGGGGGAACAGCCCAGCTTCGTCTGTACCCCTGGTTTTAGTGCTTCTCTAACTACTTTGGGCTTAATGCTATTTTTAGTGTTTTGCTCAGGCGTGCATTAACAGGCTGCTATGACACTGCTTTGCAAAGCATCTTTAAGGCCTTTGCCCACAGCGTTCTCGAGCGTCCCCAACTCACAGCTATGCATGACTGCTAAATATTAGGCGAGAGCTTCCACGCTGTGCAAAAACACTGCTGAGTAGAGGCACTCTTCTTAGGCGAATAAACCAGCATGTCATCGAGCTAGGCTTAAGCATGAAGGTGTCATGTGTTTTCAGACCTGCTGCGTACGCTTAGTCTGTGATGAGTGATTTTCTTCAGCCACCAACTTCACATAATTGCACATAATTACAGATATGTATTTTTCTAACTGAGGATGAATTTTAAGACCTGGGTAGGTAAAAAGCTTCTTACGACTGCTCACCCTTAGGATGTTTCCACACTTGTTCCCTTTCAGCCAATTTTTGTGAACTCAGTGCTGTCCAAAGTAACTTAGACCCCTCAAAAGATCTGGAGAGATGGTCTGAGTTCTGTTCGCGTGAAGTCTCAAATCAAAATCAAATCAATCAAAATGTATATGTCACGCTTCGTGAACAACAGGTGTAGACTAACAGTGAAATGTTTAATTAGAGATCCTTTTCCAACAATGCAGAGTTAAGATGAAGATACATTTTCTAAAATAAAAATAGTGACAAAAGGAAAAAATACACAGTGAATAACAAAAACAAGTATTGTTATTGTAACAGGGACTACTGAACCAGTACCGAGTCGATGTGCAGGGGTACGAGGTAATTGAGGTAGCTACATACATAGTAGGGGTAAGGTGACGAGGCAACAGGATAGATAATAGACTGAGCTGTAGCAGCAGCGTATGTGGAGTAGTAGCAGCAGCGTATGTGGAGTAGTAGCAGCAGCGTATGTGGAGTAGTAGCAGCAGCGTATGTGGAGTAGTAACAGCAGCGTATGTGGAGTAGTAACAGCAGCGTATGTGGTGAGTGTGAAAGTGTGGGTGTGTGTGGGGGTGGTCAGTATGCATGTGAGCGCATTTTATACTGTATGTGTGTGGGTATATGTAGTGTGTGTGTTTGTGTGTGCGTATGTGTGTGTTGGGGTGTCAGTGTAAGTATGTGTGAGTGTTTGGGTAGAGTCCAGTGCGTGTGCTTAGAGTCAGTGCATGAGAGTTAGTTCAAATAAGGGTCAATGCAGGTAGTCCGGGCAGCCATTAAATTAGCTATATAGAAGACTTGTTTAGCAGTCTTACATGCTGACCAGACCAGACACATCACGTTCGTGAGAGTTGCAAAATAAATGTACACATACATATTATTCAATCATTGCACCCACACTGCTTGCGAGCGTCTGCATGGCCAGGCGTTAAAATAGAACATCATTCTATTTGTGACGCTCAACGCACTGCAAGTCCTGCCTCTCAAATCTCCTCATTGGTTTTTAGGAGCATATACCCATCTGGATGATTGAAAGATGAGCGTAAAGTTGGTTGCCAACCGCCATATAAAGTCCAAAGAAGAAAAATAAGCCTGAAGGAAGGAGGAAAGATGATGAGAAACTAATTCGGTTTACTGTTTTATCTGTGGATTAATTGTCGGAGTAGAGGACCTTGTGCATTTCAGGAAAAATAAGCAACCCAATTTATATCCCAGGATAAATTAGCTCACAACAGCAAGCTAGTTAGATACATTTCCATAAATGTTTCATGTTTATTCGACCTGTCCCTGTGCAGTATTAGAGAGAACAGTCTATGGCTTGGGTAGCTGGAGCCTGACAATTTTTTGGGCCTTCCTCTGACACCGCCTGGCATAGAGGTCCTGGATGGCAGGGAAATCGGCTCCAGTGATGTACTGGGCTGGGCTGGGCTGTACTGGGATGTACTCACCACCCTTTGTAGCGCCTAGCGTGCCTTGCTGTTGCCGTACCAAGCGGTGATGCAGCCATTCAAGATGCTCTCAATCGTGCAGCTGTATAACTTTTACAGCTTGGAGTGCAATAGAGATTGCATCATCTCTGGATCTGTTGGGTGGTATATAAATTGGAGTGGGTCCAGGGTGTCTGGGATGATGGTGTTGATGTGAGCCAAGACCAGCCTTCAAAACATGTCATGGCTATAAATGAGTGCTCCGGGGAGATAGTCAATTAGGCAGGTTACCTTGGCGTTATGAGCATTGGGACTACGGTGGTCCACTTGAAACAAGTTGGTGTTACAGACAGGGTCAGGGATAGGTTGAACATGTCAAGGATGTCAGATGGTGCTCTTATGCATGGAAGCGAGCATAGAAGGCATTTCACTCTAATGTTAAGCTCACGCCACTCGACAGCTGGTGGCTGAGTTTCCCTTTTTCAAATCGGTGATAGTTTGCAAGCCCTGCCAGATCCGTCGTGTGTCAGCCAGCGTAGTGGGATTTGATCTTACTCATATATTGACACTTTGCCAGTTTGATGGCTCTTTGGAGGTTGTAGTCGGATTTCTTATAAGTGTCCGGATTAGTGTCCCGCTCCTTGCCTGTAATCCATGGCTTCTGGTTGGGGTATGTACGTACCATCACTGTGGGGACGGCGTTGTCGATACACTTATTAACGAAGCCGGTGACTGATGTGGTATACTCCTCAATGTTATAGGATGAATCCCTGAACATATTCCAATCTGTGCTAGCAAAACAGTCCTGTAGCTTAGAATCCGCATCATCGGACCACTTCCGTATTGAGCGCATCACTGGCATTTCCTGTTTGAGTTTTTGCTTGTAAGTAGGAGGAAAGAGTTAATATCTGATTTTCCCAAGGAAGAGTAAGGGAGGGCCTTGTGTGTGTTTCTGTGTGTGGAATAAAGGTAATCTAGAGTGTTGTCACCTCTAGTTGAACAGGTGACATTCTGGTAAAATTTAGGTAAAACTGATTTCAGTTCCCTTGCATTAAAATCACTGGTCACGAAAAACACTGCCTCTGAATGTGCATTTTCTTGTTTGCTTATGACCCCATACAGCTCGTTGAGTGTGATCTTAGTGCCAGCATTAGTTTGTGGTTGTAATATAGATTCAAACTCTCTTGGTAAATAGTATGGTATGCCTCTTATCATGAGGTATTCGAATGCTGTTGTTATACACACATACAGCTGTTGTTAACAAAGCGACACACCGCTCCTCCCTTAGTTTTACCAGAGTCTGCCGTCAGATCTTGATGCGTAGAAAAACCAGCAAGATGTATATCCATGTACTCGTTCAGCCACGACTCTGAGAAACATAGAATATTGCAGTTTTTCAGGTCATGTTGATAGGATAGTCTCAAACAGAGCTCATCCAGTTTGTTCTCCAGTGATTGCTAGTTCACCAATAAACAGGTGGTCATTGGAGGTGTATTTGCTCTCTGACGTAGTCTCAAAAGGATGCCGCCTCGCCTGCCTCCCGCTGCTTCCTCTTTCAAGTACAGGGGATTAGGGTCTGGACTGGGATAAGGAGAAAGTCCAGAGCTGCCAACTCGTTGAAGTAGAAATTTTGTCCAAATCGAGGTTAGTGATCGCTGTTCTGTCCATAGGAAATGATGGTGGAGACATTACAGTGCAGTACCTCATAATGAAAAAGAGTAAAACAGGTTTAGAAATTTTTGCAAATGTATTAAAAGTAAAAACAGAAATACCTTATTTACATAAGTATTCAGACACTTTGCCATGAGACTCGAAATTGAGCTCAGGTACATCCTGTTTCTTTTGAACATCCTTGAGATGTTTCTACAACTCGATTGGAGTCCAGCTGTGGTAAATTCAATTGATGAAACATGATTTGGAAAAGCACACATCTGTCTCTTTAAGGTCCCACAGTTGACAGTGCATGTCAGAGCAAAAACCAAGCCATGAGGTCGAAGGAATTGTCCGTAGAGCTCAGAGACAGGATTATGTCGAGGCACAGATCTGGGAAAGGGTACACTAACATTTCTGCAGCATTGAAGGTCCCCAAGAACACAGTGGCCTCCATCATTCTTAAATGGAAGAAGTTTATGCCACCAAGACTTCCTAGAGCTGGCTGCACTGCCAAACTGAGCAATTGGGGGAGAAGGGCCTTGGTCAGGGAGGTGACCAAGAACCCAATGGTCACTCTGGCAGAGCTCCAGAGTTTCTCTGTGGAGATGGGAGAACCTTCCAGAAGGACAAACACTCCACCAATTAGGCCTTTATGGTAGAGTGCCAGACGGAAGACACTCCTTAGTAAAAGCCACATGACAGCCACCTTGAAGTTTGCCAAGAGTAATCCAAAGCACTCTCAGACTATGAGAAACAAGAATATCTGGTCTGATGAAACCAAGATGGAACTCTTTGGCCTGAATGCCAAGCGTCACATCTGGAGGAAACCTGGCACCATCCCTATGGTGAAGCATGGTGGTGGCAGTGTTAATTGTACTATACTGATTCTGTTTTACAAGTTTTTCATTGAGAGTACATTAACTTTTTGTGTTTTTTGTTGGTTTGGCAATTCCACTGTCAGCCAGAGAAATATGCTGAGAAGGATTATCACCACAGCAATGAAGGTACTTGAAGTCAAACAGAAAGGCCTGGATGAGATCTTTAAGGTCAGGGCCCTCCACAAAGCTCACAAAATAATTTTAGACTCAAGCCACCTCCTGTACCTGGACTTTGAACTACTCCCCTCTGGGCGCAGGTATAGGGCACCCCTCAGCAGGAAAAACAGAACTAGACAATAATTTGTGCCAGGTGTGATATCCCTCCTAAATAGCTTGGGCTAATGTTCCTATCGACCCAGTAAGGCCAGCAGGCTAGTCTCTTTTTATTGGTATGTAACTGTTATGAAAGTCGTAATGTCAATTTGTTTTGTTATTTAAACACCACTTTAAACGTGTACATGACACTGCACCAACATTTCCCCATGGTGACAATAAAGTCAGTAAAGTAAAGTAAGCATCATGCTGTGGGGATGTTTTCAGTGGCAGGGACCAGGAGACTAATCAGGATCGAGGGAACGATGAACGGAGCAAAGCACAGAGAGATCCTTGATGATAACCTTCTCAAGAGTGCACAGGACCTCACACTGGGGTGAAGGTTCACCTTCCAACAGGTCAATGACCCTAAGCACACAGCCAAGACAACGCAGGAGTGGCTTCTGGACAAGTCTCTGAATGTCCTTGAGTGGCCCAGCCAGTGCCCTGACTTGAACCTGATTGAACATCTCTGGAGAGACCTGAAAATAGCTGTGCAGCAACGCTCCCCATCCAACCAGACAGCGCTTGAGAGGATCTGCAGAGAAGAATGGGAGAAACTCCCCAAATACAGGTGTACCAAGCTTGTAGCATCATACCCAAGAAGACTCAAGGCTGTAATCACTGCCAAAAGGTGCTTCAACAAAGTGCTGACTGAAGCGTCTGAATACTTCAGTAAATAATATATTTCTGTTATTTATTTTAATACATTTGCAAAAATTTCTTAACCAGTTTTTGCTTTGTCATTATGGGTTATTGTGTGAAGATTGATACATTTTAAAATAAGGCTGTATTGTAACAAAATGTGGAAAAAGTCAAGGGGTCTGAATACTTAATGCACTGTATGCACAAAAAAGTTAAGATCAACATAAAAAAAAATAAAAAAAACATAGCAGAATTGCTATCCACTGCAACGCCATCTTCACATGTTGAAACGTGGTCCGGTTCCCTTTTTTAGTGCAATGTGATCACAAAGATCTCCAGGTTCGGTTGTCATTATTTCAGCAGCACACACTAGGATACCTCAACACTGTTTCCTGTCATAACCCCTCACATTGGTATAACAAAATAGAGATGATGTGCAGGTTGGCAGACAAAATGATTTTTAGATAACTTGTTTGCAACGTGATCTATAGCAGGTTGGGATTTTCTGTCATGAACTTGTTCTGGATGCAGCACTGCAGAGTGAGTAGTCACTAGTTGGCAAAGCCACAAAGTCCTTAAAGATTTTTGTTTTCAGGAATTTTTATAATATAGTCAATTTTGTCTTTGCAGCTGGCCCAATAAATATCATCATACTGATTTGTAGGGCAACAAAAGCACTTCATAGTAATTCAGTTATTCATCTGCTATTTATCCTGTTACCAAACCTACCCCTCAATGGCTAACACAGATGCATACATGAACATATACGTCACCTAGCTCTTATTAGAAACCTCACTTAAACATTTGCATTTTTAAAAGGAAGTCACAGTAGAAGCCAGGGTTAAACTTCTTGTTGTCTGTGTGGGTCTTTGGAGGGTAACAACAAAGAGAATAATGAAACATTGTGGAGTGGTTAAGTTTACAGTCTATTGTTTTAATACATCATTTGTTTTAATTAGAATGTCTTCCAGCTTTTGCCAGACAACAGATAAGTAACAGATGACGATTAGGTAACCCTCTTTCTTATATGTATTTTTGGCTATGCCAGACACGGTCAATTATTATTCATGGCTATAACAATGATGTTGACTGATTTAGTTTTTCCCCTTCATCGTAGAATAAGTTGCTACAATTATTATTCCAAAGCTATCTTATTTCTTCAGATTTTCCACAGTAGCTAACATTCTCAGAAAGTCATTCTCAGTTAGGAGATATTTTAAGACTAAGCTTATATCAGTGCAATGTGTGCAGGTCAACAGCAAATACTGCACAACTTAGTCACTAACTTGTCTTGGTGACTAATGTATAAGAAATGCTAACATCCAATGCCGGGATTTGCCAAAGGTGGTATAACTAGAAATGTAACTGAACATACAGGACATGGGTATATTTAAACATATAGGCTCAAAATTTAAGTGAGTGTTGATATACCTGCATTCAAAGCATGCTGACAGCATATGACACAACTATATTCCTTTGTTTAACTAGGTAACCGGTATGTGAGATGAACTGGGTGTCAACTGAATGTGTCACAGTGAGTACAGTATGCTTAACTGATGTCTACTCACTTTGGTCAGCATGTTGACAAAACTGTCCACTTTTTAGAAGACTCCTCAAACAGGGAGCACAATGAATCTACATGTTTTAGCCTTGGGCACTGACCAATAGGATGTGTCACGAAACACTATCCTGCAGGGTTAGCCTGCAGCACTAGTCATCAAAGTCTGTGATATGATGTTTTGGCCGAAAGGTGAAAGTCACAAGATGAAAAACACAAATACAAACCCTGTGTAGCCTGGAGCGTAAAGAGACCCTTCTTATCAAGTAATAAATACTGTTGTGGGAGACGCAATGGCAATTTTGAAAACAACACCAACAGCAGATCCAGTTGCTGTAACAACGTAGCTAGGGAAGCAGGGAGCCGGTGATGTCTGAGGATTGTCCTCAGAAAGAGTCTATCTCTCTGTGTGTGTGTGTGTGTGTGTGTGTGTGTGTGTGTGTGTGTGTGTGTGTGTGTGTGTGTGTGTGTGTGTGTGTGTGTGTGTGTGTGTGTGTGTAATGAGTGGTGGACAGCCTTGGGGACACCATCCCTGTCTGTATTCCAGTCTGATAACTCACTCCATTCTCTTTCTCTGGTTGATTCATCATCAAACAGTTCACAGACTGTATGTTCTGGGTGTTTCTCAATATGCATACTACCATGCTCCACACTTTCATGCTCCAAGTGCATTCTCTTGAGTACGTTCTTGTGAGGACGAGAGTGTGGAGAACGCATAAAACATTTCATTTGATGGCCTCCCGAGTGGCGCAGCGGTCTAAGGCACTGTATCGCAGTGCTTGAGGCGTCACTACAGACCCGGATTTGATAGCAGGCTATGTCACAGCCAGCCGTGACCAGGAGACCAATGAGGCAGCGCACAATTGTCCCAGCGCCGCCTGGGTTAGGGGAGGGTTTGGCCGGACGCGCTCTAGTGACTCCTTGTGACTCCTTGTGCATGATTCAAAATATGTATAAACAGAGTACGCATTTGAGAAGTGCCCTCCCTGCTCCGTTTTGCATACATTGATTTGAATTCATACTCCGACCCTCCGTGCTCCAATTTGCGTGCTCGGAGCACGGTAGTATGCATTTTGAGAAACACCCTATGTGTCATATGGTCATAAGTCCACCTGCTGTATATTAGGGGTAGTATGGTAAGAACTTATCCTGGCATACCAGAAGGTCAATCCATTGAAAGAGCAAATGAGTACATTGGCAAGTGAGAGATGTCAGTGTCTCCAAAAGGCTTTTGTGTTTGCTCAAATCTGGTATCTCTACTCCATCTGTGCTCTTGTCAGCTTTGCCTGGTCGTCTGCCTCTACAAACAGAAAACTATTGATGGAAAAAGGTTATTTTCTAAATAACCTATCTTTTTGGGGAGAGAAGAAATAGCTTCTTAGCTCAAATTTTAACTAAAAGAATGAAATGGTTTGAGGGGACCGGTGAGGTAACCTGTCTTATCAAATATTAGGATTAAAGTGATTGCTAAGCATTGCTAATGCTCCATTGTGTTGACATACAATCCCAATTTCATTTGCAGGTTGGCAATCTCTGGCCAATCCCCTGGATTCAAAGCCATGAATACTAATGTTTACCAAAGGCTGCCTTTCTGTGGTACACCGCAGAAACCCTCTCAATCTTGTTATGCCAGAGCAGGGAATCTGTTTTTTCTTCATCCTTTCATCCCTCAATCAAAAGACGGTTTGGGTGGAATAAAAAAAAAGCACATCACAGGATAAACTTATGACACCTATATTCATGACAAGTTTTAACAAGGATTCTTTTTCTGAGCGGCGTCCGTAACTCAGAGTTCAATAATGTCGAAACAATATGCCTTGTTTTTTTCTCTTTTCCTGTCGCTCTCTATATTCTGTTATTTAATCTTCACTACAAAGAACTTGACTTCTAAGGCTTATTTATTTTAGCATGTTTTTTCCCCCTTGACATTACCTACCCTTTATGTTATGACTCGATTTGGCACCTGGATTTGTATAATAGTCCTAATGTATAGCTGATATGATTAACCACAATTTTTTGTAATTATAATGCCATTTTAATGCCAGATATCCGAGTTAGTGTTGTGAACACAGATCCTACAGTTGAGCATATATTAAAATATAAAGGCGCTATTCCAGTTCCCCCCCCAACTGTACTGCCAGGGAAGCCATTCTATAACACCGAAGAAACACTGTAGCAACTAAGCCTTACCCAATGCTCCAACACTTTATCAATACTGTTCCATTAGACAATCTGTAACAACTCTGTGTAGAAACACTGTAACAATGTTGTAGCAATTCTCTACCAAACCTAGCAGCAGCACTAGCAGCAACGCCATAACACCGCTACGGCAACTCTGTGGCAACGTTCACCTTGTGGAGATAACAGGGCTCCTTTAATGATCTGTCTGCCAGCCGTGCGTCCGTCAGAGCAGAGCAGCTGTGGCTGGAGGCCCTAGGCCTCAGCTTGCTGCTCCCTGTGCATACTTCAGCCCTTCCGACAGCACAGACATCACTAACGCCACCATCGCTACCATGTGACAGCTGAATAAATCTCCCACAAGGCTTACATACAGCCCCAACAAATTAGAGCCACACTGAAATTAAGGCCACCGCAGCAATACTAATGAGAAGGAAGACTGGAGGACTGGGGAGAGAATGAAAACACATTCTGAGGTGTGAATATGCGTGCACTAACATTCAAAAAGTTAAGTTTGACAAAATTTCCTGTGAATGCCCACCGGCTTGATGCAGGCTCTCACACACACAAACAAACACCTGTGCATGTACAGACACTTTGCCAGTGGGCATTCACCAGCGTGCGTCCCAACTGAACTCCTAGAAATTCACAGAAATGGCTTAATGAATGAACAAGGTCTTTTTGAGCCAACAGGCTCCAGCGTTTGGAAAAACAAGCCACTTCTGAAGATGATGAGAGAGACAGTGAGCAGTCCTCTCACTCTGTGCAGCAATGGAAATAAGAAAATAAACATCTCTGGTACTCCCTCTCTCTCCCTACTGCTCTCAGAATAGCTCAGCGTTTAATAGGTATTTCTCTACCTCTGATCTCCACCTCTGGGTTTGCACTTGGTCTGGTTGGAGGTAGAAACGTTATATTTGTAAATTTTTTGGTTCAAGGCATTCAATTGGTTGACACTCTAGTTGCCCTATGTCATTGCCATGAGTGAATGTGTGGTGTCAAATCTCAGACAATTATAGTTGTTAATTTCCAATAATTGCTTTTCAACTGATGAAAATTTCCTGATTGATTTACAATGACAAGCCCTTGAGTTTTGCCCCTTGGGCAACTCGTTTATTGGTTGGTTTATTCACATGGATGATATGTATTTCAAAGACTTTATTATGGATTTCCTTTCCACATGCTTCACAGAGCAGGTTGACGTTTATTGGGATGAGTTTTGTCCTGGAGGCAGAACTGAGCGATTTCCGCTAGATGGGCCAGCTGCAAAGTCAAAATTGGCTATATTGTAAAGACTCATGAAAACAAAATTTCACTTAGGGCCCCCAAAAGGCAAGGGCCAGCTCTGATGGCATGTGGATGTGGGTGTGCAGATCTGTGGACCACTGCGGACCACTCATGATGAGTTCAGATTTGTGGCCCCCACCCCCATTAAAGTTGCCCATCTCTGCTCTACAATACGTGTTGTTATTGCTCCAGTAGAAATTGTTCAGACAGCGACTATTTCATGATGATTACGAAAAAAAATTAACTTTCACACTTGGGGCCTTCACAAAATACAAACATAAAGATGTTGATTTCTGGTGCATATCTAGATTAAGTTGTTTACAGACTGTAAATGCTGAGGCACTTTGTAGTGACATTTCCCTCTGTTGGAAAAGGACTCTGCTATCTGGCGAGTGCAGACTTGAACTAATCCATCAAACAGCTTTCTTCTAAGTAGTGGCTGTGGCCGAAACACAGAAGCCAGGTTAGAAAATAGTTCAAGGCTCCCAATCCTCGCCTGATTCAAAAAGTCAATTTTTTTCTGCTCTTGAATCAGTTCAAATTCTTTCAAAACCAAAGGTATGAGGGGAAATCAGAACTCTAGCTCTGAGTGCGTCAAAGAGACCAAAAAATGCTGGTGGAAATGGTATCCAGTGTGTTGCTGTAATTTACATATAGATGCTTATAAAATAATATTTAAAAAAGGGTAATTGTGCGTGGTCTTATTTTTTTCAACGATAACTTTAGTACTAAATGACAGAAGCTGTACATGACTGCACATATATTGTCTTTGTCTGAAATCTGGCTTGCCTACTATTACCTAAACTGCATATTGTGTACAAATCATAATACATACTATTTAGAACATTCTGTTTAGTAAAAACAATTGCATTAATCAACAAATATCAGCATACTAGGCTCATCCTACTGAGAATACATAATCCAATGCGCAATTACTTTGATTCCCGCCATTTGTTCATTTTGGTACAGCGCGTCCCCTTGTCAAACACACGTCTGTCTCAAAAGACAATCCTCTTCCTTAAAAAAGTGCGCAGCGAATTATACTAGATGAAAAGCCAAAAGGAATATGACATCCTGGTATTTAAAGCATACACATTTTGCGCAATTCAACATACTATAAATATTTTTTTAAATTGCATACCCAAAATGCCTAGAATTGTATTGTTTATTTGTATTTATTTATTTGACCTTTATTTTGACAGTGAAGTCATACTGACACTAGGGTCTGTTTTACAGATGAGCCCTGCATAAATACATCAAACACATACAATATACAAAACATATTAAGAAAAACAAACACATTTATGAACATAGAGATCTCTGATCATCACTCTGAACTGACCAAGGGGGAACAGAACATCTTATTTCAGAGAGCTCTGGAAGTTGTTCCACATAAAGGGAGCAAAAAAAAAAAAAATCTGCTTTTCCCAAATCTATGGAGACCGAAGGGGCCTCCAGTGTTGTCCAACCCTGAGACCCTGTTTGGTAATTTATACGTCTAAATTGAATTAATGATGATAGATACATAGGAAGATTCTGCATTAGTGCTTTGTAGATAAACACAAGATAAAGCTGCTCTCTCTTTAAATACAAAGAGGCCCAACACACTTCTATAACCATCACCAGTAATACACCTAAGGGCACAATTGAAAACAGCATCTAGTGGTTTAAGTGTAGATGCTGCTGCATGCATATAGATAATATCCCCAGGGCCTGGACAATTTCCTTCCTATTAACAAAAGTCACATGCTTTGTTTCTGTAAAAGAAACCAACCTTGAACTTCAACTTCTTTACCAGCACAGTGACATGTTCTTTAAATGACAGTTTGTCATCAAGCCATACACCCATATATTTGTAGGAAGGAACTTGATCAATTTGTGTACCGTTCAAACTAGTCATTACAAATTCATTTAAATCTGGGTTATGGGACCTAATAAAAGCATTGTTTTGTTTGCATTTAGCACTAACTTTGAATCTAATAAGGACCACTGCAGTGCTTGGAAATTAGACTTCAAATGTGAAAAGGCTTGGCCAACCGATGTGGCAATGGAATACAACACAGTATCATCTGCATACAAATTAATTAATATTTTTTACAGCATGTATATAGATTGAAAACAGTAGTGGGCCGAGTAATGAACCTTGGGCCACTCCTTTATGTAACTCAAGGAATTCAGATTTGACCCTTTCTACCTTGATGGCCTGAGTTCTGTCATTCAGATAATTATGAAACCATCGGCAAGCATCAGTACCCAACTCTATCAAGGACAGTCTACAGCAGGCCTGGGCAATTATTTTCCATGGAGGGCCATATTAGAACATATTTTTGCCATCGCGGGCCAGATTCATATTACAGGATTATACATCATGTGTATGACTGCGTTGACAGATATCTACTGTAAAATCACATCCAGATATGTTACTTATTTTACTGTTTTAACATGCACAGAAATAAACCACATCCATGTTCTTCTTTTGGTAGGTATTTTCATTATTAAACATGCAATGAACTACACAGAGAGAAAAGTACACTGTGCATTCAGCACCACGGACAGAACTCTTGTTAACGGGTATGCACAAAAACAAAAGGAAGAGAAAGAGCTCAACATTACATTTAAACTACTCAATCAGTGTGAGGAGTGAAGTCTGATGGACATTGACTAGAGCAGTGAAGTCTCTGATGGGTATTGACTAGAGCAGTGAAGTCTCTGATGGACATTGACTAGAGCAGTGAAGTCTCTGATGGACATTGACTAGAGTAGTGAAGTCTCTGATGGACATTGACTAGAGCAGTGAAGTCTCTGATGGACATTGACTAGAGCAGTGAAGTCTCTGATGGGCATTGACTATAGCAGTGAAGTCTCTGATGGGCATTGACTAGAGCAGTGAAGTCTCTGATGGGCATTGACTAGAGCAGTGAAGTCTCTGATGGACATTGACTAGAGTAGTGAAGTCTCTGATGGACATTGACTAGAGCAGTGAAGTCTCTGATGGACATTGACTAGAGCAGTGAAGTCTCTGATGGGCATTGACTAGAGCAGTGAAGTCTCTGATGGGCATTGACTAGAGCAGTGAAGTCTCTGATGGGCATTGACTAGAGCAGTGAAGTCTCTGATGGGCATTGACTAGAGCAGTGAAGTCTCTGATGGGCATTGACTAGAGCAGTGAAGTCTCTGATGGGCATTGACTAGAGCAGTGAAGTCTCTGATGGGCATTGACTAGAGCAGTGAAGTCTCTGATGGGCGTTGACTAGAGCAGTGAAGTCTCTGATGGGCATTGACTAGAGCAGTGAAGTCTCTGATGGGCATTGACTAGAGCAGTGAAGTCTCTGATGGGCATTGACTAGAGCAGTGAAGTCTCTGATGGGCGTTGACTAGAGCAGTGAAGTCTCTGATGGGCATTGACTAGAGCAGTGAAGTCTCTGATGGGCATTGACTAGAGCAGTGAAGTCTCTGATGGGCATTGACTAGAGCAGTGAAGTCTCTGATGGGCATTGACTAGAGTAGTGAAGTCTCTGATGGACATTGACTAGAGCAGTGAAGTCTCTGATGGACATTGACTAGAGCAGTGAAGTCTCTGATGGACATTGACTAGAGCAGTGAAGTCAGGTATAGTTTCTGACGTCGCTATGGGCAGGATTGCTGAGAGGTGAGAGTCAGTAAGAGATGATCTGTGCCTTGACTTGTTATATTTCATCAATAAAAATGTCTATTCACATACATAGGTTGACCCACACAGTACAAACACCTTCTGAGCATGGCTCCTTATCTTTGGAAAGTTTTGTTCATCGAGAGATGCATTGAACCTTGTCAGTGACATTGTTTTGAATAGTTCTCCAATCACTGCATCAGACTGAAGATCAATAAGCTCAAGTTGCAGGTCAGTGGGAGCGTTATCCACATTGAAGGTGAAAGGAGAGGAAACCAACAGCATGTCATTTTCCAGCATTATGAAATCATCAAAACAACGAGAAAACTCACCGTTCAAAGCACGCAGCAGCAATGTATACTTCTCCCGCTGGTCATCTGATAGAAAACAGACTAGTAGTGTGGGAAGGTGGGTGAGATTGTTGGCTTCTACTTGGCGGGTCAGGAGGAGTAATTTTCCCTTAAAGGCTTTGACAAGGCTGTACATCTGATGTACAAAAAGGCCCTTCCCTTGTAGTTTGGAATTCCGTTCATTCACAAGGGCCATGATGTCCATGGTGAAGGCAAAATCAGCAAACCATTATTTATCTTGCAGTTGAGGGAAATCCACGTATTTCCCTTTCATTTGCAAAAACTCAGCAATCTCCGACTTCAGGTCCCACACCCTTTTAAGTACCTTCCTCAAACTCAGCCATCTCACGTTTGTGTAGTAGGGGAGATCTGCATGACCGGTCTCTTCCAACAGTGAGATATATATATATATTTTTTTATTGTTTTACCTTTATTTAACAAGGAAAGTCAGTTCAGAACAAATTCTTATTTACAATGACAGCCTATGAACAGTGTGTTAACTCCCTTGTTCAGGGGCAGAACGACAGATTTTTACCTTTTTACCAGATTTTTACATACTGCCTACGGTTTAAAGATTTTGCTCTTATGAAGTTTACCACTTCAGTGACTATCTACGACATGGCTCATTTTCAGAACACATTTACAGAGCACCTCCTGATGAATAATGCAATGCAGGAAAATAATTTCCCGATCTGGGTTCAGCTCAGCTACGTGATCTTGTATCCTTTTCAAAAGGCCAACATTTTTTCATGTCAAGTTTAGGCACCCATCAGTGGTCACACTGGATAACTTTTCAAAACTCAGTCCCAGCTGTGCCACACACTTATTAAAACTTCTTGACGCACGGATCCCTTTAGCGGGATCATTTTCGTAAACAACTGCTGAATTGTAGAGTGCCAAATTCCCCCAAAATTGCTAAAAATATTTATATTCATGAAATCACAAGTGCAATATAGCAAAACACAGCTTAGCTTGTTGTTAATCCACCTGTTGTGTCAGATTTTGAAAATATGCTTTACAGCGAAAGCAATCCAAGCGTTTGTGTGAGTTTATCGATCACTAGACAAAACATTAAGAACACCTAGCAGCAATGTATATTGGTCACGAAAGCCAGAAAAGCAATACAATTAATCGCTTAACTTTGATGATCTTCGGATGTTTGCACTCACGAGACTCCCAGTTACACAATAAATGTTCCTTTTGTTCGATAAAGATTATTTTTATGACAAAAAACCTCCATTTGTTTGGCACGTTATGTTCAGTATTCCACAGCCTTAGGTAGGTCATCAAGGCTTGACGAATTCCAAAAAGTATCCGTAAAGTTCGTAGAAACATGTCAAACGTTTTTAATAATCAATCCTCAGGTTGTTTTTAACATCAATAATCGATAATATTTCAACCGGACTGTAAACCATTCAATACTGGAGAGAAAGAAAATGTCAAGCAACCAGTGTTGAGCGCATGAACTAATGTAAGGACCTCCGTCTATCCACTGACATGTTTTGATAAATCTCACAAATTTTTCAGAATAAAAGCTTGAAACTATGTCTAAAGACTGTTCACACCCTGAGGAAGCCAAAAAGGAATCTGGTTGATATCCCTTTAAATGGACGAAAGGCAGGCAATGGAACAGAGATTTTTCTAAATAAGAGTCACTTCCGGGTTGGATTTCCTCAGGTTTTCGCCTGCAAAATCAGTTCTGTTATACTCACAGACAATATTTTGACAGTTTTAGAAACTTTAGAGTGTTTTCTATCCTACTCTGTCAATTATATGCATATTCTAGTACCTGGACCTGAGAAATAGGCAGCTTACATTGGGAACATTATTTTTCCAAACATATTCCAAAAAAATTCTGCCCCCTAGCTTCAAGAGGTTATTAACCTCCTCCATTACATTTTCCCCTGTGGTTGTGCATTTCATTGACTGCACTGAAGCAAGCTCCTCTGTAATTTCAAAGTCTGGGGTTATGCCTCGTAAGAATATCGACAACTGCGCCATGTCATGTCACTGCTCTCATCCAGGGCCAAGGAGAAATAGGTCAAATCCTTTACCTTGTCTTTCAACTGTTGTTCCATATTCTCTGCGATGTCCTCAATACGCCGTGTCAATTAGTCTTGACAGGGAAACATTTAATAAAACAGCTCTTTCTTGTCGGGGCAAATTATTGCTGCAGAGTCAATTAAACATTCTTTAATGAATTCACCCTCAGCGAATGGCTTGCTATGTTTAGCAATTTTGTTTGACTGTACATAGCTAGCTCTCGCAATTCCGTTGTTTGCTGAATGCAGTTGTGAAAAGTCCTTGCTGCTTTTGCAACTGAGAAAGCAACTCTTTCGATGCACTTGCCCTCTGCTCAGAAGACATATTCCTGTATTTCTCTGCATGCTTCGCCTGGAAGTGTTGGGACAAGTTGTAGTCTTTCAAGACAGCGATGGTCTCTTTGCACACAGCTTTCCCTGATACCTCAATAAAGATATATTTCGATGACCACTGTTGCTCGAACACCCTACATTCAGTCTACTTTTCTTTTCTTTGAAAAATGCATTTTTGCGCAATTTCTAGCTAGCTACTATTTGTAACTCTGACATGTGTGTCAGCTGGTCAGTCACTGTCTGTCCTCGTACAGTTGTTATTTATACTTACCTTCAAAATAAATGTCCCACAAGCGGTGGGAGTTAAAACCTTACACAAAGGTGAGTTTTCAGTTGGCTTTTTATTTGAATAACAAATGTTTTTCAAAACTTAACTATCGCAAATTCTATATGTGATCTGAGCATGATTCCGCGGGCCGTATCGAATCAGGTCGCGGGCCACATACGGCCCCCGGGCCGGCCTTTGCTCTGGTCTACAATATCAAAAGCTTTTGACAAGTCAACATATATGGCAGCACAATTCTTTCTATAATCTAAGGCATTTGCAATATCATTTCAGTGGTGTAATAATGTTATATGATGTACTGTTTTATCTTTTGTTAATATGTAATGTAAGTGCTTTAATATGTTTGGACCCTAGGAAGAGTTAATGGGGTTCCCTAATAATGTAATAAATACATAAACAACTATGGTAGCCGTACTGATGCTATATTTAGTTCTGAATCCGGATTGATTAACATTAAGAATACCACTTGCAGATAGAAAATAACGTAGCTGTTTGTTGACCAATGATTCTACTATTTTTCGCAAGAAAAGGAAATCTGGAAATGGGTAGATAATGATTAAGATCACTACTATCCCTGCCCTTATGGAGTGATAGCACAAAAGCTGATTTCCACACTTTTGAAATATTTCCTAATACTAAAGTAAAAACAATGTGTGTTACTGAACCAGCAATGTTGGGTGCTGCATTTAAGCAAAGACGGACCTAAATTGTCAGCCCCTAATAAGTTATTGGTGTCAATAGCTAATAAGGCAGCAATAACTTCTGTTTCTGTCAGTTGGCAAAAAGAAAACCCCTGACTACTATTCCCCAAATCACATGCGGTTGACTGATCATCCATCGAGGCAACTGCAGGCTGTATGTGTGAAGAACAGTCAACTGACTGGCCAAGACCAGTATGACCACCATTTCATTCAAATAGGAAACCAGCTGAGATAAATGCTGATTTAAAAACATCACAAATCGTAACTTTTCAGTAATGATGCAGGAGTCTAAAACGACTTGCTTAGGCAGGGAAGTACAGGTACCCCACTTCAGTAAATTAATAACAGTTTTCCAGAATTTATAGGGATCACTAACAGAGTCTGTCATAGAGCTACAGAAGTAGTTTGATTTGGCCTGTTTAACCGAGGCAGTTCACCTTTTTCAACAATTGCCTAAATTGCTTCCAATCAGCTAACGAGCCAGTTTGTCTAGCCTTGGCCCAGGCTTGATTTCTTATGAAGAGGAGGTCTGAGAGTACAGGAGAGCACCATGGAATAGATCCGTTTTTGACTGAGTCGCTTGAAAGGGGCATGTTTATCAGCCATATGGACTACAACAGCATCAATCCATGTGTGCTGACAGAACGGTAGGGAGAAGCTTAGTAATATCCTGTACTCGAGCCCTGGGTTAGCACACCCTGGGTTAGCACAGGGTTTTTGCTCGAGGACCACCATAGAGCTGCCTAAAACTACAGCCGGCGAGATAGAAGAGGACATCTGCCTATTCCTACACCTTACATGATTCGGGAGACCCGTCGAGGACTTGCGAGAGGCAGAATCTCAAAAGGTCCTCAACTCTTGGACACGGTTCGAGCCTCCTATAACCAACAAAGTCTCATTCACCGTAAAAGCCAATGAAGAGGGAGTCAGAACAGGGGACGAAGGTGCAGGTACCTCCGGATCCGATCTCGAAGCAGAAGCCCCCAGGGATGAAGGCTCTGGAACCTCTGGATCAAGGGTGATGAAGCTGTTTGAAGTCTGTATCTAGTCCGGGTTTCCCACCGCCAAAGAGGCCCCAATTGCCAAAGTCTGCTGCTTTCGTGCCTCTCTGGCTGGTGGCAGGGTAAATAATAGGATCATTTACTAAGTCATCCAGAAGCATTCTACTAACTCCATTTTCCAGGGAAGGGGGAAACTCCTTTGGGGAGGGATCACTTCAGAGCTCCAACCAGTCGGTTATGGAGAGACGACATGGGGGCGACACGCCCATCAGGTCAGAGCGGCGTCCAGCTACTGGAGTAGAAGAGAAAGAGAAAGTATTCGGAAGTGGCTTCCCCAGTAGCTTCCCCAGTAGCTTGTGTAAGTTTGCTACTTGTTTGCTCTTCGCCTTTGTAGTCCTCTGCGAGCAAACAGTTGCTACATTGAAAGTCTGGACGGTCCACATTGTCCCGGAATAGAGCAAAATAAACCTAGCTAATTATAATTTTTTAACCTTTATTTAACTAGGCAAGTCAGTTAATAAGAACAAATTCTTATTTACAATGACGGCCTATACCGTCCAAACTCAGATGACGCTGGGCCAATTGTGCGCCGCCCTATGGGACTCCCAATCACAGCCGGTTGTGATACAGCTGGATTTGAACCAGGGTGTCTGTAGTGACGCATCTAGCACTGAGATGCAGTGCCTTAGACCGCTACGCCACTCAGGAGCCCATAATGCAGCGTTGAAACCATTCATTAGCAACCACCATTTGAAACTACAGGCTAGCTAGGCTAGCTAGGCTAACTGTGCTTCTGTGTCTCTCTTCTTGACAATAATTTACAAAAAAATTGCTATAAACTACAGTGGGTTCACAAATACAGCCTCACCCTGCCTCCCGAAACAAGCATAGCCCGTGAAATGGCAAAAGCACAAGCAACACACACCTGAGTCACACACCAGTATGGCAAACAGAGAGAAAGTAGAGGACTTGCTCATTGTATGGTTCCTGGTTGCACATACACTATACGAGCGGGAGAAGACCAACTCGCAAGTTGGTGATGTAGAAGCAAGCAGTAAATTGCAGGGCAGTAAGCCAAAACACCGTTCAACAAGTTAAGGAGAGACAGGTAGCAGGAGCACTAGCTTAACAACGAGCAGCAGGGCGTACACTCTTACAGCCTAGAACGCAAGTACGGGTATTCGGACATGGCCAGTCTCTAGCAACATATTTAGGCTTCTTTTTTGACAAAATCTCTACTAGACGGCGCCAAAAGTTTGTCCAATGACATGACTGTATTACAAAAAATTCAGTTCAGCTCCCACTGGACTACTCAAAACTAGCACATTGTTGTAACTTTAAGAGAAAGTGTAAGTATTGTTAATGTCCCAAAAGAGGGAATATGTCTGGTGAAAGCAGAGTACGTGGGTAAATTTAAGAATCTGTGTGTGTGTGTGGTTGCGTGCATGCGTATGTGTGTTCATGTGTGTTGTGCAAGGTCTGCCCCATTGATTGTCTGCAGTCATGGATGGCTTTTTCCAAGTCAGATTCTCATCTTGAACAACCCTGAATCCTCACAACAATTTTCACAACACACAGATACAGACCCTTGTGGATTTAGATACAGAAAGATGGTTAGAGTAAGAAACAAAGAAACAAAATGAAATAATGTTTTTGCCCTGTTTGCCAGGACTAGCTACCAACTGTTCTGTACACCAGGCAAGGCTGATCATAAAAGAGAAGAGCCAGGCAAGGCTGATCATAAAAGAGAAGAGAAGAGAAAATAAGAGAAAAATACAGCACTTACTGTATTGGCAGTTCCTTCCCATGTACTCCCCAGGGCATTCACAAGAGTAGTTGGCAACCAGATCTGTGCAGATGCCCCCATTTTTACACGGGTCTCTCTCGCATTCGTTAACATCTGCAAGAGCCAAGAAAACAGAAAAAAGGCACATTAATTTCTTTGAAGCAGAAATGTTTGCAATTAGCAGGACATGGTTCTAATTAACATGCATTCGTGGGGAATATTTATTGAAGACGGAGCGGAGACGGAGCGGCAGGCTTCCTGAAGCTAATAAATCAAATGGTTTCCTGGGATCGACCGTTAATGCTACCCACCAATTTAGGTTTGGGACTTTCCACAAACATATATACAGTGGCTTGCGAAAGTATTCACCCCCCGTGGCATTTTTCCTATTTTGTTGCCTTACAACCTGGAATTAAAATTGTTCTTGGGGGAGGTTGTATCATTTGATTTACACAACATTCCTACCACTTTGAAGATGCAAAATATTTTATATTGTGAAGCAAACAAGAAAAAACACAACCCCCAAAAAACTTGAGCGTGCATAACTATTCACCCCCCAAAGTCAAATCTTTGTAGAGCCACCTTTTGCAGCAATTACAGCTGCAAGTCTCTTGGGGTATGTCTCTATAAGCTTGGCACATCTAGCCACTTGGATTTTTGTCTATTCTTCAAGGCAAAACTGCTCCAGCTCCTTCAAGTTGGATGGGTTCCACTGGTGTACAGCAATATTTAAGTCATACCACAGATTCTCAATTGGATTGAGGTCTGGGCTTTGACTAGGCCATTCCAAGACATTTAAATGTTTCCCCTTAAACCAGTTGACTGTTGCTTTAGCAGTATGCTTAGGGTCGTTGTCCTGCTGGAAGGTGAACCTCTGTCCCAGTCTCAAATCTCTAGAAGACTGAAACAGGTTTCCCTCAAGTATTTCCCTGTATTTAGCGCCATCCATCATTCCTTCAATTCTGACCAGTTTCCCAGTCTCTGCTGATGAAAAAATTGGTGTGGGATGGTGTTCTCAGGGTGATGGGAGGTGTTCGGTTTGCGCTAGACATAGCGTTTTCCTTGAGCGCCAAAAAGCTAAATTTTTGTCTCATCTGACCAGAGTACCTTCTTCCATATGTTTGGGGAGTCTCCCACATGCCTTTTGGCGAACACCAAACATATTTTCTTGTTTTTTACTTTAAGCAATGGCTTTTTTCTGGCTACTCTTCTGTAAAGCCCAGCTCTGTGGAGTGTACAGTTTAAAGTGGTCCTATATACAGATACTCCAATCTCCGCTGTGGACCTTTGCAGCTCCTTCAGGGTTATCTTTGGTCTCTTTGTTGCCTCTCTGATTAATGCCCTCCTTGCCCGGTCGGTGAGTTTTGGTGGGCGGCCCTCTCTTGGCAGGTTTGTTGTGGTACCACATTCTTTCCATGTTTTTATAATGGATTTAATGGTGCTCCGTGGGATGTTTTTTTTATAACCCAACCCTGATCTGTACTTCTCCACAACTTTGTCCCTGACCTGTTTGGAGAGCTCCTTGGTCTTCATGGTGCCGCTTGCTTGGTGGTGTCCCTTGCTTAGGGGTGTTGCAGACTCTGGGGCCTTTCAGAACAGGTGTATATATACTGAGACCATGTGACACATCATGTGACACTTAGATTGCACACAGGTGGACTTTATTTAACTAATTAAGTGACTTCTGAAGGTAATTGGTAATACCAGATCTTATGTAGGGTCTTCATAGCAAAGGGGGTGAATACATATGCACGCACCACTTTTCAGTTTTATTTTTGTTTCAAGTAATTTTTGAAACAAGTAATTTTGAAACAAGTAATTGTTTTCATTTTACTTCACCAATTTGGACTATGTTGTGTATGTCCATTACATGAAATCCAAATAAAAATCCATTTAAATTACAGGTTGTAATGCAACAATATAGGAAAAATGCCAAGGGGGATAAATACATTTGCAAGGCACTGTAGCAGGCTACTGCAACACTACTGTGTAGACTTGAGCTATGCAATGTAAAGAATGTATATTAGGTTAAGCTTAGTAAGGAATGTACACATCTTCAATCTAGCTGGAACTAGCTGGTCTCATGCCATTTCATCTACAGATCACAGAACAGTGACGCATGTCAGCCATCATGTTCTTTTGAGGCAGATCGAAATCAGTGCTCTACTGTTTTCTTTCCAAAAAAATCCCCATTGGTCCACAGTCTGTTTGCTATGTCTGTGATCAGTTACTGACGTCAGTTAGTGTTTGGGGCAAAGTCCTGCTGAGAATAACCTACTGTGAATCGGATGTGTTTCATGATAGGAGATCTCATAAAGGAATCCACTTTATGGCATCCTGCCAGTCTCATGCACACAAGAAAAAGGTTGGAATAGATGTTGAGAAGAATCCATAACTTGGCATTTGGAAACATACACATAAGCAAAGGTCTCATTTCCGCCTCTAGTAAAGTGAGTACTAAGACACTTAATCCCACTCTAAAGCATGCCCTACTCTTCAGTGACTAATAAACACTGATTTCATGATTATGGAACAAACTCTGCAAGCTTAAGAACTCAAATATGAATAAATTATAAGCCTGTTAGGATGTTTTTCTGATGATTTTCTGAGATGTTATCTTCCACATCTAAGTGCAGAATCCAAGCGAATACATCCATAATAGTACAAATGCCCTCGGATCAGCTGATGGCATTTGGCCAAGCCCACAGCATACAATCAAAACTCCAAATTAAGCTTAGTCAATTTAGCAACGTGACAAGACAGTTGAAAGACAAATTCGATACTGTGTTCTAAAAGTTGCGGAACGTCACATTCACAAAGGTATGCCTATGTCTATAGTGGCATGTGCCGTTTGCATGTGCTACCATGTTCCAGGTGTGTCCCAGACAATGTTCCAGACATCATTCTGGGAACATGTGTGGCCCTCATATAGGCACACATTACACTGTGATATTCAAAGAGCACATATACCTATGGAGCATCAGTCACAGTAGCCCCCCACTCATATGATGCATGTGATGATGAGAGAATACCCCTGCTGAGATGAACCTTCTCAACCTGACAGTGATGAGAATTCAAGCACTGAAACGAATAAAGATAAGTCCTCCATAACTGAGCAGAATCAGCTGGAACATGCACACCACAGGGGAACAAAGAGAATAACATTATGTTTTGAAAAGCATATCATCTGGACCATATGTCTAAAGTGAGAAAGACAAGGGCTTTCACTGTTGCCACTACAGACATAGACATTGGTGGGTCATTCCACGAAAAGAGTACCTTTGACATTTTAAGTAGAAATTGTGCATCAACATTGACTTTAATTTTTTACAATTTTATATCAGACATTTTTTTATATACAGTTGAAGTCGGAAGTTTACATACACTTAGGTTGGAGTCATTAATTCGTTTTTCAACCACTCCACAAATGTCTTGTTAACAAACTGTAGTTTTGGCAAGTCGGTTAGGACATATACTTTGTGCATGACACAAGTAATTTTTCCAACAATTGTTTAAAGGCAGATTATTTCACTTATAATTCAATGTATCACAATTCCAGAAGTTTACATACACTAAGTTGACTGTGCCTTTAAACAGCTTGGAAAATTCCAGAAAATTATGTCATGGCTTTAGAAGCTTCTGATTCTTAATTTACATAATTTAAGTCAATTGGAGGTGTACCTGTGGATGTATTTCAAGGCCTACCATCAAACTCAGTGCCTCTTTGCTTGATCTCATGGGAAAATCAAAAGAAAATCAGGCAAGGCCTCAGAAAAACAATTGTAGACCTCCACAAGTCTGGTTCATCCTTGGGAGCAATTTCCAAACACCCGAAGGTACCACGTTCATCTGTACAAACAATAGTACGCAAGTATAAACATCATGGGACCACGCAGCCGTCATACCGCTCAGGAAGGAGACGCGTTCTGTCTCCTAAAGATTAATGTACTTTAGTGCAAAAAGTGCAAATCAAACCCAGGAAAATAGCAAAGGTCCTTGTGAAGATGCTGGAGGAAACAGGTACCAAAGTATCTATAACCACAGTAAAACGAGTCCTATATCGACATAACCTGAAAGGCCGCTCAGCAAGGAAGAAGCCACTGCTTCCGCCATAAAAAAGCCAGACTGTTGTTTGCAACTGCACATGGGGACAAAGATTGTACTTTTTGGAGAAATGTCCTCTGGTCTGATGAAACAAAAATAGAACTGTTTGGCCATAATGACCATCGTTATGTTTGGAGGAAAAAGGGGGAGGCTTGCAAGTCGAAGAACACCATCCCAACCGTGAAGCACGGGGGTGGCAGCATCATGTTGTGGGGGTGCTTTGCTGCAGGTGGTGCACTTCACAAAATACATGGAAAATTATGTGGATATATTGAAGCAACATCTCAAGACATCAGTCAGGAAGTTAAAGCTCGGTCGCAAATGGGTCTTCCAAAATGGACAATGACCCCAAGCATACTTACAAAGTTATGGCAAAATGGCTTAAGGACAACAAAGTCAAGGTATTGGAGTGGCCATCACAAAGCCCTGACCTCATTCCTATAGAACATTTGTGGGCAGAACTGAAAAAGCGTGTGCGAGCAAGGACGCCTACAAACCTGACTCAGTTACACCAGCTCTGTCAGGAGGAATGGGACAAAATTCACCCAACTTATTGTGGGAAGCTTATGGAAGGCTACCCGAAACGTTTGACCCAAGTTAAACAATTTAAAGGCAATGCTACCAAATACTAATCGAGTGTATGTAAACTTCTGACCCACTGGGAATGTGATGAAAGAAATAAAAACTGAAATAAATCATTCTCTCTACTATTATTCTGACATTTCACATTCTTAAAATAAAGTGGTGATCCTAACTGACCTAAGGCAGGGAATTTTTACTAGGATTAAATGTCAGGAATTGTGAAAAACTGAGATTAAATGTATTTGGCTAAGGTGTATGTAAACTTCTGACTTCAACTGAAAATAAAATCTTGCTAAAGTGCCAAAATTCTGTATTTTGACATGCCCCTCCGTCAAACCTGTGTCACTTCTAGGAATATTTTAACCCATTTAATCGTTTCACCATCATTGTAAATCCATAGTTTTTTGTGTTGCTTTGACAAAGTAAATTCTGAAGATTAGTGATTAATTTACGTATTTCCCTCATTTTAAGGTCAAACCTGTTACGTGAACTGAACTCTCATTTTAATGTGTTGAAACTATTCAATTGGAAAACAAAAAATCCTAAAGAAACATTGAACATATAATAGTCAAATCATAGACTAAAATTGGGTGAGCTGATTCTACTCTTTTAGGCAATTTTGTCATCTAAGTGCAGTATCCAAGCTAACACATCCATAACACACATTATCTCACATCAGCTGAAGGCATTTGGCCAAGCCCACCGTATACAATCAAAACTCCAAATGAGGGTTTTCTGTCTATATCTGAATTGAATTCTGATAGAGTTAGCAGTGTGATGAGACTGTTGCAATACGCATGCAATACTGCATTCTGAAAGTTGAGGAAGATCACATCCACATTGGTATGCCTGTCGATTGTGGCATGTGAAGCTTACATGTGCTACCGTGACAATGTTTCAGACATCGTTATGGGAACACATTAGCACTCATTATAGGCTAACATTCCATTTATTCACTATTATATTCAAAGAGCACATAGACCTATGGAGCACCAGTCACAGTAGCCAACCCTCATATGATGCGTGTGATGGAGAGAATACCTCTGCGGAGATGAACCTTCTCAACCTGACGATGAAAGCACTGAAAGCACTGAAACAAATAAAGACAAGTCCTCCATAACTGAGTAGAATCAGATAGAACATGCACCCCGCCGGGAAACAAAGAGAACGTTATATTTTGAAAAGCATTTCATCTGGACCATATGTCCAAATTGAGAAAGACAAGGGCTTTCAATGTTGCCACTATAGACATAGACATTGATATTGGCCTCGCGTGGTTGGTTGGTAGGTAGGTAGGTAGGTAGGTAGGGGGCTGTGGAGTTCTGCTAAACTGCAGAATACATTTATCAAAAGCACACCTCAGGGTTCAGTCCTGTTCGATTATGCTTAAGAGGTGACACAATTCCTCTTTGAACTTTGGGAGTGGGGAAACATTGTAGTCATTTAGCCGACACTCTTAACCAGGAGCAATTAGAGTAAAGCATCTTGCTCAAGGGCACATCAGCAGATTATTCACCTAGTCTGCTCAGGGATTCAAACCAGCAACCTTTCAGTGACTGGCCCAACGCTCTTAACCACTAGACTACCTGCCACCCTGAAACAGACCAGACCAACTGCTCAGTTTGCAAAGACAAAGTAAAGGAGTATTAGGACGTGCTCTATTCAACTAGGCTGTGTCCCACCGTCTTCAACGGATTCCATTCATGATGACTAGGATTAAATCATGCATGAAACACTTTTCTGATATGTCCAAGTGATATTTTGGCATGATGACATACTATTACCAACACATGTTGCTGATCATTGTTGTCAATAGGAGACACCCGCAAAGTGACTCTAATAGTGTGATAATATTTATTTGAAAGGAATCCAGTGACACCTTGTAACTCTGCCGAGGTGAGTAGAGCACATTTCCTTTTGGAGACATTGGCTATAACTGCTCTGTGATGGCACCAAAGGACAATTACAGGTAATTATCCATCCATGCAAAGGGCAGCGTGATTGAAATGAGAGCACCCAGTTAGACACCCTGTCCCCCACTGACTAACATATTATTAGCTGTGAAATGAACAAACAAGCACTTGTCGGAGGGATTCCATCTTGATAGCAGGAGGCTGTCGCAATCAAGGAGGATTATGTTTTAATTAATTCAACCTAGAGGGGCCTAACAATCTCGTTAAGAATATTAACCTGACAAACACTGACTAGTATCTGCATTATACATGACAACAAGGGCCAATCATCATTAAAGCTGAGATTTTCAAAACAGCTTTTCAAACTCATTATCCTGCATTATTTCATAGAATTGCATGAAGAAGAAAAAAAACCCACTATGAATTATCAAAGAGGGGTCTAAAAAAAGAAAACATAAATCAGTCATGCCATTCAGAGCTGAACATACAGCAGAGTATCGAATTGGCTGATTGGGACACTCAGATGGGTATTTAATAGGGTTCCCACCTGCCTGTGTCCAGATGTCGGATCTCACGGACAGAAATGGTTGCATTTGTCGCCAACTCAATCTCTCTTTTTGAGGTCATTCAGGCATCTTAAATATATTGCACTTACAATGCAGCCATATGGCTAAATGTAACTGATATTTATCCAATAAATGAACATTATTAGTAGTACAGCACGTGCCTTTTATACATCACTGGAATCTATAGAACCTTAGCAGGCAGAATACACATGTATGATACAACAGGTACCATAAGGTAGCTATAACAAGGTATAAGTATAGGTATAACAACATTAAGGCAGTTTTATACAGTTTAAAATATTACATGACATTATATTTTATAGCAAATAACCCAATGCATTTATTGTATTCCCTCAGGCCACTACTCCACTATCACATATTTACAATACAACATCCATGTGTACGTGTGTGTAGAGTGCGTGTCTTATCATTTTTGTCTGTGTCTGTGCCTGTACGTGTGTGTCTCGTCACAGTCCCCGCTGTTCCATAAGGTGTATTTGTATCTGTTTTTTAAATCTAATTTTACTTGCATCAGTTACATGATGTGGAATTGAGTTCCATGTAGCCATGGCTCTATGTAGTACTGTGTGCCTCCCATAGTCTGTTCTTGACTTCGGGATTGTGAAGAGACCTTTGGAGGCATATCTTGTGGGGTATGTATGGGTGTCCGAGTGTGCTATACTGTGTGCTAGTAGTTTAAACAGACAGCTCGGTGCATTCAGCTTGTCAACACCTCTTACATAAACAAGTAGTTATGAAGTCAATCTCTCCTCCACTTTCGGCCATGAGAGATTTACATGCATATTATTAATGTTATCTCTCCATGTCAATCAATCAATCAAATGTATTTATAAAGCCCTTCTTACATCAACTGATGTCACAAAGTGCTGTACAGAAACCCAACCTAAAACCCCAAACAGCAAGCAATGCAGGTGTAGAAGCACAGTGGCTAGGAAAAACTCCCTATAAAGGCCAGAACCTAGGAAGAAACCCAGAGAGGAACCAGGCTATGAGGGGTGGCCAGTCCTCTTCTGGCTGTGCCGGGTGGAGATTATAACAGAACATGGCCAAGATGTTCAAATGTTCATAGATAATAATAATCAATTTGAGAATAATGAATTTAAGAGCCAGCCATGCTGCCCTGTTCTGAGCCAATTGTAATTGCCCTCTTTGTGGCACCTGACCACATGACTAAACAGTAGTCCAGATGCGACAAAACTAGAGCCCGTAGGACCTGCCTTGTTGATAGTGTGGTTAAAAAGACAATAATAAAAAAAAAGGCAGAGCAGCGCTTTATCATGGACAGACTTCCCCCCCCATCTTAGCTACTGTTGTATCAACATGTTTTGACCATGACAGTTTACAATCCAGGGTTACTCCAAGCAGTATAGTCTCCTCATCCTGCTCAATTTCCACATTATTTATTACACGATTTAGTTGACGTTTAGGGTTTAGTGAATGATTTGTCCCAAATATAATGCTTTAAGTTTTTGAAATATTTATACCTCTCTGTTGATATCACATAGAGAGACGGGGATGTACATTATCAAGCATTTCACACGTTATCCATATACTGACTGTTAGCACTTGGTGGTCTATAGCAGCTTCTCACCAGAATGAGCTTTAGGTGAGGCAGATGAACCTGTAGCCATATTACTTCAACAGTATTTAACATGAGATCCTCTCTAATCTTTACAGGAATGTGGTTCTGAATATAAACAGTAACACCTCCACCTTTGGCATTTCTGTCTTTTCTGTATATGTTATAACCATGTATTGCTACCACTGTATCATCAAAGGTGTTATCTAAGTGAGTTTCAGAGATTGTCAGAATATGAAGGTAATCTGTTACTAGCAAATGATTAACTTCATGAACCTTGTTTCTTAAGCTACATATGTTAATGTGGGCTATTTTTAGCACTTTTCTGGGATGCTTGACTGTTTTCATTGCTTTACTGGGAAGCTTAGCAGAAGTAGACATGCTCATGTTATTTATGTTAGTGCAGGGTGAGCTGAACACAGTGGACTTCCTACTAGGGCACACCGCCTCAGTGCTAACAATATAACTCTAGTTCATGGTACATTATTACTGCATACAATAGCTGTGGGATCAGCAGAGGCATTCCGGGCAGTTAGAGAGACATACATTAGGTTTCTTACATTGGGTCTTCTAACACCCCTGGGATATTATACATTTTCTGAAACATGACAACTCAGCGACACAATGGTAGAGATTAACTGAGTTGGGCTTGGATCATTAATAAGTCATTGTCTCAACGCAGCCTTATAATGCCGTGAAAGGATCCAGGAACACAAATGATTTGGGTGGAACCCATCCTCCTTATAAAACATGCTTTGTTTCCAGAAGGTATCAAAACTGTCAATAAATGTTACACCAACAGAGCTGCAATTGTCTCGTAGCCAGTTATGGAGGACTAAAAGTCTGCTGAAATGTTCAATGCCACAATTTTGGGAGGGCACTGGGCCAGATATTATGGGGCGTTTGTTGGTGTCAAGCAGAGACCCAGTCAGTTCTTTAAAATCCATCTTCAGCTGTTCTGAGCTGTCCTTCATAATGTAATTGAATCCCACACGAACTATGATAGACTCAACTTCCTAATGCGGGTTTAAAACGTTTGGGAGCAGCTTATTGATGGCTGAGCCATTCAGATTACTTTTTAGTCATTTAGCAGACACTCTTAAGTAGAGCAACTTATAGTAGTGAGTGCATAGATTTTCGTACAGGTCCCCCCGTGGGAATCAAACCCACAATCCTTGCATTGCAAGCACTCTGCTCTACCAGCTGAGTTACACAGGACCAGATTGCCTGCAGCAGGCCGTAACACAGAGAGACAAACACAGCCAGGGCAATGATTTGCTCCTTTTTGAGAGGTCAGCCACCCCTAGAAACTCAGCGGTAGAAAAGTGACACTTTAAGGTGCTGTGTTGCCGGTAAATCAGGTGAGAGAGAGCGGATTACTAGAGGGAATGCAGTTAATCCGTCCAGTGAGAGCCGGAGAGAGACGGGGATGTGCTAGTCCATGGGGTCAGGTAAACAAACACCCCCCCGGTTCCATCTCACTACAACACAGGCACATCCACAGGCACAGGGCCAAAGACTTAGGAACTGAGAGGAGGCCAAGGCAGCCTCTTTGCATTCGATTCAGTAATTAACATATAATAAGCATGTAACACACCACACATTGCCAAATGGTTCAGTTTGCTAAGCTCATTTGATGAGCATGATTATGTGCAATCACCATTAAGCAAGGTAGGATGATGTGTTTCAAACGTGGTTTCATCTACTGTATTTAGGGCTGTTGCGATGACCATATTACCGCCACTCTGTCAGTCATAACTGCAGTAAAATTCTGTGACTGTTGAGTCACAGTAATCTCCTTTTATGCACTCTGGGCATGCTTTGGTAGTACCCAACTTGCTAATGACCACCAGGTCCTAATGGCCTGGTACTCAGGGCTGTATTGTCCCTCTAACCACTGATTCTGACATCAAATGCAAATGCAATCAAAAATGACATCAAACACTTATCATATTCTAAACAGTATCTGCTTTTAAAACTCACCTCACTGTGATAACCAATTTGAAGAAAGAGGTTCAATAGCAGGTTGAAACTGAGTGTAAATCATGGTCATTGTGGATGTCGTTTCAAGGCCTAACACAATGAAATGGACAGAGCTTTCTAAGGTGATGATTCATTCAAAACACCCATACGCATATTACAGATTATGCATATGCATAGGCTTATGTGACATTATACAATACATACTGTACATAGCCTACCAACAATTAGGCATTGCACATCTGATTTAATATGTATTTGGAACGTAATTGGTCTAGCCTATACTCCAAAAATATTTTTTTGAGTAATCACCTTTGAGTGTGGACAGTATTATTATGCATACTGGATGCACTGGTTACCTTATGCTATGCTCCAAAATGTATATCTATAAACCTGGGAGGTAACGTTTAGCCCTAGGAGATGCTGTAGGTTCATTGATTGTGCAGGGTGATTTTAAATAGCCTAGTAATAGGGATTTTTAATTTATTTTCATAATTAATTACCTTAGCTATACAGGATCTCACCACCATGCGTTTCCCTCTCCTCTCTCTCCTTTAGTACTTTCTCCAGCGGCCAGAGAGGCTGTCAACAGTTTAGTGAAATATGTTTTGTTGCAAAAACATCAATGTTTCCAAACAGATTTCACTTGGTTTCCCAAATTAAGCACTGGTTAGCTCCAGGAACGAGGTTGGAGAGCCCATGGCACACAGAGTTTGGGCGGAATATCACCTGTCACCGAGCGAGAGCATGCACCTCAAACAGGAATATCACCTGTCACCGAGCGAGAGCATGCTCCTCAAACAGGAATATCACCTGTCACCGAGCGAGAGCATGCACCTCAAACAGGAATATCACCTGTCACCGAGCGAGAGCATGCTCCTCAAACAGGAATATCACCTGTCACCGAGCGAGAGCATGCACCTCAAACAGGAATATCACCTGTCACCGAGCGAGAGCATGCTCCTCAAACAGGAATATCACCTGTCACCGAGCGAGAGCATGCTCCTCAAACAGGAATATCACCTGCCACCGAGCGAGAGCATGCACCTCAAACAGGAATATCACCTGTCACCGAGCGAGAGCATGCACCTCAAACAGGAATATCACCTGTCACCGAGCGAGAGCATGCACCTCAAACAGGAATATCACCTGTCACCGAGCGAGAGCATGCACCTCAAACAGGAATATCACCTGTCACCGAGCGAGAGCATGCTCCTCAAACAGGAATATCACCTGTCACCGAGCGAGAGCATGCACCTCAAACAGGAATATCACCTGTCACCGAGCGAGAGCATGCTCCTCAAACAGGAATATCACCTGTCACCGAGCGAGAGCATGCTCCTCAAACAGGAATATCACCTGTCACCGAGCGAGAGCATGCTCCTCAAACAGGAATATCACCTGTCACCGAGCGAGAGCATGCACCCCAAACAGGAATATCACCTGTCACCGAGCGAGAGCATGCACCTCAAACAGGAATATCACCTGTCACCGAGCGAGAGCATGCTCCTCAAACAGGAATATCACCTGTCACCGAGCGAGAGCATGCACCCCAAACAGGAATATCACCTGTCACCGAGCGAGAGTATGCTCCTCAAACAGGAATATCACCTGTCACCGAGCGAGAGCATGCACCTCAAACAGGAATATCACCTGTCACCGAGCGAGAGCATGCACCCCAAACAGGAATATCACCTGTCACCGAGCGAGAGCATGCTCCTCAAACAGGAATATCACCTGTCACCGAGCGAGAGCATGCTCCTCAAACAGTGGTTGATGTGTGGAGTGAAATATTTGTTGTTATATGTATTTCTCAGCTGCTCATATTAAGCAGCTCCACTATAAAACCATAGTAGCCTACCCGGCATCATTGAAAAATAGGACGGCCTCCATTCGCTATTCGAATGCGTACAGATGACTTATTTTTTCCCTTGCCCCTGTTCCTGCCCATTTGACAATTGGCCATTCTAAATCTAAACAAACTTTACATATTAGTAAAGACAATATTAAATTGACAATAGTATGATGGGCGGAAATATGAACGCTGGATGAGAGAAGAGCTGAGCAGCCTGAGGCAAGTAAAAGAGCACAAGCTTTTTTTGCGACTTTCACAAATCATCAATAGCCTATAGTTGCAACATGCAGCCCATATCTGTTTTGATTTCTAAGACATTCTAAGGTTTTCTAAGGACACAACTAAAATGGCCAAACAACTCTAAATCTAGCATATAGGTCCTGTTTCAAATGATCACTTTTAGCCATATAACATACAGTAGGCCAACTCATCTTCTATTCTTCTGAAATACATTTTCCTGGTATCATAATGTTTCTTTAGACCTAAATAAAATAAATAATGGATTTATTGTGGTGTATATTAAAATTATTTATTACACTTTTTTCAAATGTAGATGTTCAGGGGCGTTTATGCAGCTTTTGTGCGTGGAGATGCTAAACAAACAAATGTGCACATTATTGTAGCTGAGAACCAACCTGTTTCTAGTCGTTACACCACATCATATAAATGTGCAAAGAGAAAGAGAGAACAACACAAAACAAAATTGTAGATCCAAAGCGATGAGTGATTTCATCATCTTCATCATATAATGTACCATTATCAGAATGTTACTGAGCTGATCCTGAAGCGTTCATCTATCTCACCCAGACAAGCGCCTCGGAGCTTCACTTTCTCCCTGACTCAGCTCAGTAAAATTATACACAGAGGAGACGGCAGAGCAGAGGCTTAAACTGATTTGCTGTTCAGAGCACATCAGGCGTTTTTTTACACCGTCGACATCAGGCTAGGAAGGGTAAGGAGGGTTGGAGAGGGAGTCTTTCTCTGTGTGTGTGTGTGTGTGTGTGTGTGTGTGTGTGTGTGTGTGTGTGTGTGTGTGTGTGTGTGTGTGTGTGTGTGTGTGTGTGTGTGTGTGTGTGTGTGTGTGTGTGTGTGTGTGTGTGTGTGTGTGTGTGTGTGTGTGTGTGTGCGCGCGCGTACATGTTAATATTAAGGTTCTATATTTTCTCTATTAACTTGGCCTTCTCCCTCAGAACCTGTCCAGACTGCCCTCTGCATTCCCTGGCATTTTCATGACTACATTAGATTCTCTACTTTCTAAGAGATGCTACTACTACAGATGTAGAACCTTAATTTGAGCCAGTTTGCTACAGCAGTAAAAGAATCACGTAGCAACGGGAAATGTGAATTATTATGTAGATTATAATTAATGGTCATTTTAGTAAGGGTTGTTACATTTTTCGTTAGCGCAAATCAAGCCTGAAATTTCAAAGTCGAAATTACAAAGCCTTTTTAGAACTCAAATACACTTGCATGAAAAGTCTCAGCAACAAAATAGTGATCAAATTTGATCCTAGATCCTAGAATCTGTATAGCTAGAGTATAAAGGATATATTTTATGGTAATACACATGTTGTATTGTGTAATATTTCAAGTAATGTACAAATGTTTCATACCATTTCACAGAAATATGCATTTACTCACTGTTGAACTACTCTCATTTTCAGTATGGGCACCTGTCCATTCTAAATCATAGAGCTAGGTTGATATAAAAGCACTAGAAAAAACTAAATCAAATAATTTGCAGCAGGCTTTGGGTGGACCAGGGATAATGCATGCCAGATAGCCCCTGCCACTAAGCCCTATCTCGCCCCCCCCTTCCATCCGGACTCCGACAACACCTTATTCTATAGTTAGACCTGGGGCCTGTTCTGATTGGACCAGCGTAAGGACTCACTCCCTGCCCCTCCCCCCTCTTGTTCTTTACTAAGCGTGTCTCAGTTGGACGATAATGAGAGTGATGAATAGCACTCTGTGGCAGAAAGGGATACTTGCGGAGAGTGCTAAATTGGCTGCAACATGTCCAGGGACCAGGAACAGGCCTGGGGGTGTGGAGGGAAGGGGACAAGAACCCTCTCCACTGGGCTACACTGACTCTTGCTGTACTACAGCCATGCTGCTCTACAGCCCTGCTACACTACAGTCCTGCCTGCTACACTACCGCCTTGCTACACTACAGCCCTGCTGCACTACAGCCCTGCTGCACTACAGAAATGCTGCACTACAGCCCTGCTGCACTACAGCCCTGCTGTACTACAGCCCTGCTGCACTACAGCAATGCTGCACTACAGACCTGCGGCACTACAGCCCTGCTACACTACAGCCATGCTACACTACAGTCCTGCCTGCTACACTACCGCCTTGCTACACTACAGCCCTGCTGCACTACAGCCCTGCTGCACTACAGAAATGCTGCACTACAGCCCTGCTGCACTACAGCCCTGCTGTACTACAGCCCTGCTGCACTACAGCAATGCTGCACTACAGACCTGCGGCACTACAGCCCTGCTACACTACAGCCATGCTACACTACAGTCCTGCCTGCTACACTACCGCCTTGCTACACTACAGCCCTGCTGCACTACAGCCCTGCTGCACTACAGAAATGCTGCACTACAGCCCTGCTGCACTACAGCCCTGCTGTACTACAGCCCTGCTACACTACAGCAATGCTGCACTACAGACCTGCGGCACTACAGACCTGCGGCACTACAGCCCTGCTACACTACAGCCCTGCTACACTACAGCCCTGCTACACTACAACCATGCTACGGTACAGCCAGTCCGCTCCATCTCATAGGCTCATACGTCAGAGGGACTATATAAAATCCCAGAAAAATGGTCATTAGTTTTACAATTGACTGAGTCACAACAACTCCAAACAGAAACCTATGAAGAGATCCCTCCCAGACAGGTAATCAAATCCACTGCGCTGCCCAGGTACACTTGACTGTGTGACTTAATCGTAATTGCTATATTATTTACGTTTCCCATCTAAAGGGTTTTTGGAAGTGACATGCGGCTTATACATATTCAACAGACTGTCAGTAAGCCTGATAAAGAGCACAGCTGAGTGACCCTCATTAAAATGAATGGGCACTAATAGCTTGTAGTCCTGTCACATTTGTAAATGGCCCAAACTTAATTAGCAGAATGAAAGGTAATCTCCTCACAGGCGTTGCCCCCGCATCACAACTACCACCTACTCTAAATTATGAAGCCATTTTAATGTGGCTGAAAATCCACGTCTCTGTTTTTAGTACAGTATCCTTCTTCCTGGACAGGGCTATATGGAGAACTTGACCCTGACCTCTTAGTTTTGTTAAATTGGTGACGTTGAGTCACTGGTTGGATAATTACAGCTATCAGGGGTGTATTCAGAAGGGTGAAACATTCAAATAGCAGCCGATAGAAATGTAACTCATAAAGCAGACTTTTTTATTGCACATTGATAGACTAAAGTTGTCTATTCAGCAGAATACATTTCTGAAAAAAGCTCCAGTTGTTTAATTCTGCTATTGAAGTGAATAACCTTGTCCTCTCTTACCCCACTTCCTATAGTCTAAATGGAATCCTTGGGACGTCCCAACTCTGACGTCACCACATTGAAGTTTAAATTTAAAACGGTTAGGTAAGGGTTATGGTTAAGGTTAGGTTTAGGTTTATGATAGGGGTTAAGGCCTCCCGAGTGGCGCAGCGGTCTAAGGCACTGCATCGCAGTGTTGTGTCATAACCAGTTTTGACCGGGAGTCCCATAGGGCGGAGCACAATAGGGCCAGCATCGTCCGGGCTAGGGGAGGGTTTGGCCGGTGGGGCTTTACTTGGCTCATCGCGCTCTAGCGTCTCCTTGTGGCGGGTCGGGCGCCTGCAGGCTGACCTGGGTAATCAGTTGAACTGTGTTTCCTCCGACACATTGGTTCAGCTGGCTTCCGGGTTAAGCGAGTGGGTGTTAAGAAGTGCGGCTTGGCGGATCATGTTTCGGAGGACGCATGACTCGACCTTTGCCTCTCCCAAGCCCGTTGGGGAGTTGCAGCGATGAGACAAGATCGTAATCACGAAACTGGGAAGAAAAGGGGGGGGGGGGGAGTAGGGTTTAGGGTAGGGACGTGCGAAGGATTACGGATAGCACTAACCCTTCCTATATAGCAGTAATCATCCTACTTGAGATGGGTCAGGGTGTTCTCAAGGACAGGGTCAAAGCCTGATGATTCATAGTAAGCCTTCAAGGCTGATGTTCAATTTGATGTTGAAATATATTGCAAACCACATCTCTTCCCTGATGACTGAAATAAATCCATGTGGGAAATGAAAAACAGATCTCCAGGTTGAGCTGTCATAGCTACCCTCGTGTTGGGCACAGACAGACAAACACGCATCTCAATCTGTTTAGCAGAGGAACATATATCATTAACTTATCAGCCATTCTACAGCACACTGAGGTAAAGATGGCAGCCATTGATTATAGGTATTCCTTTTTTTTTTTTTTTTTTTTTTTTTTTTTTTTTTTTTTTTTGGGGTGGATCAGCTTAATATTGCGGAAAGAATGTTGCTTCCAATGTAATTGTCTGCATCATTTCCAATCCCCCATATTTTTTTGGGTAAATATATATATCCATACACGCATGCATACATATATACATATATACATACACATACCTATATAGACATACATACTTTTTTAAAGAATATACCTTTATTATTATTCCCCGCAACCCTACCACCGCTCCCCCAATTGGAGTAAACTAATAAACACTTCTGCTTTTACCTTCAATTTATACATCTTATACCTATTTTACAGACACAGACTACTTTATAATAGTTCTCTCTTGTTTGTTCTTAGTCCTTCCTCTATTTCTGTTGTCCATCCAATTTTATTTCCACTTGTAACTGTGCTATTTCACAAAAGCTCCGCACCTATACACATTTCACAGATCCCGTATGCCCTACATTGTTTATCTTGTTATTAGTCCCACCCTTCAGTTCTACTCAACCCTTCCCATCTATCTTCCAACATCATCCATTTCGGATTTTTATTTGCCATATATTTTTCAACTGTGCTGTGATGCTTCACAAAAGATTTGAACCTTCCTATTCTCATAGCTTCTACAGATTGTAAATTAAAAATAAACATTTTTGCTAAAATAATTATTATATTATTGATTGATTGACTATGGCTTTTCAAATCCCCCAGTATTGCTATCTGTAGCGTTAGTTCTAGGCAAATGTTGCAATTCTTCAGCCATTCCTGGACCTGTGACCAAAAACGAGCTACATATGGACAATACCAAAATAAATGGTCTAATGACTCTGCCTCCTCACAGCAGAATCTACAGAGCTGGGAAGATTGTATACCCCATATATATAACATTCTATTAGTTGCAAGAATTTTGTACAATAATTTAAATTGAAAAATTCGAAGTTTTGAATCCGGCGTTGTTTTGCGTATCAATTCATAAACCATGTGCCATGGAATGGGTACATCGAACATCTCTTCCCAACTATTTTGCAATTTATATGGCACAGCTGTCAGTTTTTTGGTCCTTAAATGAAATTGGTATATGTTTTTATTTATCACACTTTTCTTTAACCATTTATGTTCTTTAATACAGGGCCGACATACAAGTTCCTTACTTTTTTCCCCTTCTACTTGCCTCTTCCATTTTTGTGGTAATGCTGCAATTAATTGGTTGTAATTTTGGGTAGAGCAGACATTTCCATATGTCTGTGTGAGCTGCATGTGTGACATAACTCCACCAGTCCTATTTATGATATCATTCACAAAAATTATACCTTTTTTAAACATTTCTTCGATAAATACAGTTTTTTTATCAATTACTATATTTGAATTTAACCACAATATTTGTTGTACTATTTGTTCCGTCCTTTCAGGTGGATTAAACTGAAATTGCAACCAACTTTCTAAGGCTTGTTTAAAAAATAAGGATATTTTGGAGATTATTTCCTTTTCAAACAACCGAAAGTGAGCAGGTGTAATCTGAATAAAGGGAAAAAGGCCCTTCTTGAACATAGGATGAGACATTCGTACCAATTTACTAGAGAACCAGTTTGGATTTAAGTATAACTTTTGTATGACTGATGCCTTTAGTGAGAGGTCTAATGCTTTAATATTTAATAATTTCTGCCCTCCGAATTCATATTCGTTATATAAATAGGCCCTTTTAATTTTATCTGGCTTGCCGTTCCAAATAAAATGGAATATTTTTTGTTCATATAATTTAAAAAGCAGGTCACTAGGTGTAGGCAAAACCATAAGCAAATAGGTAAACTGTGATATGACTAAAGAGTTAATCAGGGTGATTTTTCCACAAATAGACAAGTATTTTCCTTTCCATGGTAGCAAGATCTTATCTATTTTTGCTAACTTTCTATAAAAATTTATTGGAGTGAGATCATTTCTTTCTTTTGGGATTTTTATACCGAGTATATCCACATCTCCGTCAGACCATTTAATTGGTAAACTACATGGCAATATAAAATGTGTATTTTTTAGTGATCCAATACGTAATATGGTACATTTATCATAATTTGGTTTTAATCCAGAGAGGATAGCAAAGGTATCTAGATCCTCTATGAGGCCGTGGAGAGACTCTAGTTGTGGTTTTAAAAGAAAACATGAATCATCAGCGTACAATGACACCTTAGTTTTTAAGCCACGGATTTCTAATCCATTAATATTAATGTTTGATCTAATTTTAACAGCTAACATTTCGATGGCAATAATAAATAGATATGCCGATAGTGGACAACCTTGTTTTACTCCTCTAGATAGTTTAAAACTTTCTGAGATGTAGCCATTATTTACTATTTTACACCTAGGGTTACTATACATAATTTTAACCCATTTTATAAGAGATTCCCCAAAATTGAAATATTCTAGGCATTTATATATAAACTCCAGTCGTACTTTATCAAAAGCCTTTTCAAAATCAGCTATGAAAACCAGACCTGGTGTCCCCGATATTTCATAGTGTTCTATTGTTTCCAGTACTTGCCTTATATTATCTCCAATGTATCGTCCATGTAAAAAACCTGTCTGATTAGGATGAATAATATCTGACAAAACTTTTTTTATTCTATGCGCCAAGCATTTTGCTAGGATTTTTGCATCACAACACTGAAGTGTAAGAGGTCTCCAATTTTTTAATTGGACTGGATCTTTATATATACCACTTGGGTCCTGTTTCAGTAATAACGATATCAGACCTTCTTGTTGCGTGTCTGATAATCTACCATTTATATAGGAGTGGTTAAAACAAGCTAATAATGGTCCTTTGAGTATATCAAAAAAAGTTTTGTATACTTCCACTGGTATGCCATCCAGCCCTGGAGTTTTCCCATCCTTAAAGGCCCCAATTGCATCAAGCAGTTCCTCCTCTGTAATTTGGCCTTCACATGAGTCTTTCTGTACAGATGTTAATTTTACATTATTAATAGGAAAAAAATCCATACAATTAGTTTCAGTTAGTGGAGATGGAGGAGCCTGAAACGAAAACATATTCTTAAAGTACTTTACTTCCTCTTTCAAAATATCATTTGGTGAATCATGCGTGACTCCATCATTTGTAACAAGTTTTAATACATTTTTTTGGTAGCATTTCTATATTGAAGATTGAAAAAGAATTTGGTGCATTTTTCCCCATATTCCATCCAGTTCGCTTTATTTTTATAATGTATTACACTGGATCTTTCTTGAATAAGTTCCTCCATTTCTTTTTGTTTTTCCTCTAACTTATTCTGTGCCTCTATGGTACTGTTTTTATTGCTATCTAACTGTACTGTTAGTCCTTCAATTTCCTTTGTTAATATGGACTCTTTTGATCTAAATTGCTTTTGTTTTATAGATGAGTACTGAATTGCATGGCCTCTAAAGGCACACTTAAAAGTGTCCCATACAATAAGGGGATCTGCTGTACCTATGTTATGTCTGAAAAAGTCAGTTATAAAATCTTCTGTCCTAGTTCTAAACAATTTATCATCTAGTAGACTTTGATTAAATTTCCAATATCCTCGCCCACGTGGAAATTCTGTAAGAGAAATATATATGCCAATTATGTGATGATCCGACCGCATTCTGTCCCCTATCAACACTTTTTTAACTTTTGGTGCCAGAGAGAATGGTATAAGAAAGTAGTCAAGACGACTAGCTTGATTCAGCCTCCGCCATGTATATCTCACTAAATCAGGGTATTTAAGTCTCCATATATCCACTAATTCCAATATATCCATGACATTCATGATTTCCTTAAGTGCCTGAGGGTGATAGTTTGTAGTGTGATTTCCTTTCCGGTCTATAGAGGTATTTAAGACCGTATTAAAATCTCCCACTATAATAATAGAGTCTAGTGTTGCTTGTAGAGTTGATAAATTCTTATATATATTTTCAAAGAAGCTTGGATCATCATTATTCGGACCGTATAGGTTAACAAGCCATATTTGTTTATTGTCCAATAACATATTTAAAATAATCCATCTACCTTGAGGATCTGTTTGGACAATTTGCACATTTGGATCAAAATTATTGTTAATTAAAACCATCACCCCTTTTGAATTTCTTTGCCCATGGGAGAAATATATTTTGCCCCCCCAGTTCTTTTTCCACAAAACTTCATCTAAAACTGTTGAATGGGTTTCCTGTAAACAATAGATATTATAATCCTTCTCTTTTAGCCAGGTAAATACTGATCGTCTTTTCTTATTATCTGCTAAGCCATTACAATTGTAACTGGCTATACTTATTTCACCACTTACCATAATGAGACACACCTTTCATTCTTTTAATCAGAATATATTTTTGTAAACGTACTATTAAAAAGTAACATAATGATTGAGTGTCTATATAGTTGTACCATGATATTTGCATTTCTACTAAGTAAACCTCCAATTGGTCCCTACTATTCCACCCGCTAAAAGGCCTCATCTCGAGATGGCTTGTCATCCCAATGCCCGGTAGACCACCCTCGACCCCCTGTATCCCATAGCCCTGAACCGACTGGGATCCATTCTTTGAAAAGAGCATACAGTGCCATTTACCGAATTGAAGAAGATCAATTACCATATGCATTTCCATTGCCCTCACCTCGATTTGTATTATATATATCTGTGGATCATCCTCTATTGTCCCTAACATCTTTTACTTCTTCCTTCGCAACAGTTGTGGGATACACACATACACCCACACACACTCAGCCCTTACCCCCACACAACCATAAGCTCACTTTCTCAACAATTGCACCATCCCAGAGCCCAACTCAAGATGGGTCATGATTTACAAATGCACTTGCAGTTGCAGCTGCATGAGAAGGCCTGCAAGACCGCACAAAAAATTAGCAAAAATTGAGAGATTTATTTACCATTGTCATATCCTAGATAATGGAGGTCAAATGTACACCTTATTCCTGAAACACCCACAATACGGCCACCCGTCATGACCATGTCCCCACGCATCTCCATGCAGTCCGACTTTGATTTTGTGCCGCCAGGGCCACAATAATATACCCCCTCTCTGAATGTCCGAGTGTGACCCCCTCCCCATGGGTTACTGCAGCTAGTGTTGCCAGCACTGCCACTGCCTGGGTGGGGGCACCCCACCGGAATCCCCACCGGCTAGGTACAAGGTCGTCAAGGTTCTCATTAGCAGCTTTGAGAATTTCCTTGTATATTATGCTCTCCCTTATTGGGGCTTTGGCTTTGCAGGACCAACCCTGCCAAGCAGGCTCAGAATCTTGAGGGGGCAGTGCTGCTCTTGGTCTCTGACCTCATTTTAGCTGCATACAGACCGCTTACAGCGGGCACATAAAACAGTTAGGGACTTCTCCTTAGTATCTGGGTCATTCAGGTGGGTGTCTAGGGTATAGTGCCATGGACCGTACCATTAAAATAGGATAATAAATAATTAGATATAATTTATAAAAAAATAAATAAAAAATGTAGTTCTCCATGATAGGACAATAAATAAATAAGACGTATAATTCATTATAAAAGTATATCCATCATCTGAACAACATTGAAAGCCCTCTCATACCCGGCTCACAGCAATACATTGGCTCTGGGATATGCAACCATTTCATTACTCACTCACTCAACTTTCCAAACATAACAAATAAAATAAAAAATAAACACAAACCATACCATCCACACATACTGTGCCTTCTGTTTACTTAGTTTTTATCTTCACTATGTTGAATTAGTGCTTGTGTGTTCAATTAGTTATATGTGAAGATTTATAGAAAAGCTATATTTTTTATTGTATTGTTACAATCAGTAACCGGGCTTGAATTGTGTTTATTTCCCTCGTCTATGAGAACTTTGTAATTTTTAAAATAACCATGGAGTAGTCTTTGTGTCTCTGAACAACTGGTTATCAATATATAGTTTATCAACGACGAGAGCTACTCGTTTCGCTTTTAATCTATTTTCTTTGAAAATTGGATACAGAACTTTGCGCCGTTCTGCAATTTCCTTCGGAAACTGATCATTCATGCCAATTTTGGTCCCAGCAAGTCTTTTACCCAGGCTTTTAACCATTATTTTATCTTTAAATGAAGCAAATTTGGCAACGATTGGGCGTTCGTACCTCTGCCCTCTCTGTCCGAAGCGGTGAACGCGTTCAAGTTGGATTTTGTCGATAACTTCGCGTGGAATCTGAAGCGCTGTAAGGAGGAACTCTCTAACTATAGATTCAGGAACTTCTCCTTCTTTTTCTTGGATACCTGTAAGTACCAAATTCTCTCTCATGGATCTAGTTTGTATGTCTAGTAAGGTTTCCTTCAGAACGGTGTTCTCCTTTTTAATTCCATTCATTTCGGTTTCAATCTTATTGACTGTCCCTTTTAGCGCGTGTGTTTGCTTCTCCAATGTCGCAGCTTTTTCATCACTCATCTCTAGGCTTGCCTTCAACTCTTTTATATCCTTACTAACTAATTCAAGTATACCCAGTTTGTCATTTATTGATTTTAACAGATCGGTTTCGACCTTTACCATTCCGGGTGGTGAGAATATTAAATCATCAGTGTCTGTAGAAGAGTCACATTTTCGTTTTGTAATCGGTTCCCCTGTCTTACTCTCCGTCATGTTTGGTTGTTGCCTGTTTTCGTAATATTTGTCGATAAATGTCTCTAGTTTTAGGATTTGTTTTGTGTTATTGTCCAGATTGAAGGTTATCACTCACCAGATTAAGTAGTGCTAATATTTTAGTCTAATTTAGCAGATATTTCGAATATTATGTTTTATCTTGAGGTGCTCTACATAAATCCCTTCAGTCCGCCATTACCCTTACGTTACCTTTACGTCATACGTCACTCTCTCTCGTCCTCTTATAGGTATTCCTTATACCGGGATAGAAATGACATGGTATTTTCCGTTAGGTGGTTCCTCATGGTGGAGAGAAGTTCAGAATGCAAATTTAGAATGATTCTTCCCTATAGGCTGATTTCTGTGTTCTGCTGACTCTAGTGCTTGTCTTCTCACCACTTCAGTGGTTCAACACTCATCTTGTTTTTGTTTATTTGTGAATATCTTCACTCACAAAGCAGAAGATGGATAAAAGAACCATCATCTCACATCATCTCTCAGGGAAAGACAGGCTTGACACCTCAGTGGGTTGAAAGTTGAGAGTGAGGTCTTCATTAACAGTAGCTGAAATAACCTGAAATGAATACAATGAGCTACTTCAAACTCTAGAAGTATCTCTCACACACACACACACACACACACACACACACACACACACACACACACACACACACACACACACACACACACACACACACACACACACACACACACACACACACACACACACACACACAAGGCTCAGTGTGAAGTACCAGTGCTCTTCTTGGTCTGTTGATATCTTAATTTGAGGGGATTTTGATAGTTGAAAATATTTGACTAGTGTAATTGAAGTCAGACCTCGGGGGTGAAATCCTATTAGCTATGTAAATTGCATGGAAAGGAAACAGTCAGCGTTATTTCACCAGTTTTGCCACTTATTAAATCTGGATGTATACTACAGCCTTCAGTGTTGTTCATGTGATGGGACTGGGTGCCTGTGAGGTGAATTGTGTCCTGTTCATCTCTGTTGACAGATAAGGCCGCGGCATGGCCCGTCTCTCACACTCACATCACAGAGCTGTCTAAATTTGTCAGTCAGTTACAATTACATACAGATATCACAGCTCAGCAAAGTGAGTGTTTCCCCCATAAAGGGATGTCTTAAACTCCATCCCAGTACACAGCTTACTCAGCTTCCCTTTTCCTGTATTGTTGCATGTCATGTATGAGATCCCCACTGAGGGACATGATGATACATTTAGTGGTGAATGAGGGATTAAGAGCAGTGTATTGAAAGGACACACGTATTCAAGTGGGATTTGGCTAGCGAGGAGCTACTCAGAAACACACTGTGAATGGTGATGGTTGAAAAGACATCTAGAATGCCGGTGAGAATCATGTAAAGCCATGTTTACATTGGCACTTTGAAGTCAATCCAGGTTGGGCTGGCCTTGGTGGGCTAGCTCAAATTGCATTTCCACTGCCTCCAGAATTGAGAAATTATGTCATGTTGTTAGGTAGCCAATATGTGACATCAGCTGGCTTCGCTAATGTTGTTAGCTAGCAAGATGTTTAAGAATTGAATTCACCCTCACCATGCTGAAACTAACGTTACCCCATACTCATGCCAGTGCCAGCCAGACTCAGAGCCATGTATTTAGTTTGCTGATGTTAGCTAGCTAGCTAAACAGTTAGTGTCGTCGCTAGCACAACAGGCTAGGTAGCTAGCTTAATTCCGACCTTGCTTGCCATGGCATTGGCTATTAGCTAGCTAGCTAACCAAGCAAATCAAATGCCAGGTTTGTTATGATGTATCTAATGTAGCTAGCTTTCAATATGAACTGGCCAGCTAAAATTCCTGCAAGCTCACGTTAGCTAGCTAGCTTGTTTCAACTCTGATTTGCTAGCTAGGTACCCATTGGAGGGCTGAATGTTCTCATAAAAGTTTATTGTGTAGTGCAAAAATGAATAAAGGATCCAGCTATAGTGGTAATTTGTGTCATGTCTGACTATTGTAGTACTGCTTGCCCAAATGTGCTAGTTAACAGCAACAAGCTCTGACGAGCTAGCTAACATTGTGTCAGCATCCAGCAGTGATCAGCTTGGTGGTTACATAGTAATGGCGTCACCAGCCCAAATTCAAATTGAGCTGTTACCAGTTGTGAAACTGGCCCGGGTTTCCCTCGACTCAGCTCAAATTTGAAAATTCCATTCGAGCCAGCTCAAATTTGGCCCCAATTTGGTCCTAATTTTAAGTGCCAGTGGAAACGGGGCATAACAGACAAAGCATCCAGGAGAGAGACGGAGTCACCAGAGGGCTGTATGCCTGGGATTCAGGGGAGATGTGAAGAGCCCTCGACACCCCGCCCGAATGGCACTCTGTTGAGAGCTGTGAGTCATCTTAATAAGCTCAGAGTGAGCATCTACGAGACATATGAAAGGAATACTAATCAGTCAGAACAAGAGGGTCTGATCCACCATGGGCACACTTCACATCATGGAGATGTTCTAACAAGGACCTTTATAGACTAAGCCCATCAGTTGAGAGATATGAGGAGGATATAAGGTAAGGGGAGGAGAGTGTAGAAGGGGGCTTTAGGGAGAAAGAGGTGACACTGTTGGAAAGTTCATTATTCCCTGTTAATAAAATAGACAATTCAGTATTTGCAACCCTTATTGGAATTGAACCAACTATGTTAGTGCTACCATCATCAAAACCTTGTCAGCGTGGACCTCTAATGCTTCCAGATAGAATTTAGGAAGTGCAGCTCAGTAAGAAATATGAGTGTCTTCAAGACAGCCCACCGATCCGTGGGTTTAGTTCAAAAGCTGGCAAGCAGTCATCTCATGCCAAGCTCAATCTTTGTGGTCATTTGCCTTTATGCTGTCAAATTATGTCCAATAAGTAACGCTGATACATTATTTCCATTTCTAGCAGACTATCAGAAAACAATGAATGCCTTGCCACTAAAGCGCTGACATTTAAAACAATTGAATAAGACCTGCTTCAGAGTATTTGTAGCTTTATAAGGCAGTGCAATTTACATCCATCTACATGACTCTAACAGCTAAGGCAACAAAGTACCAGTGTAAAAGCCTCACACCATGTGTTTAAACCAGGAGGATATCCAGCAAGCATTTTACAAATAATCAAATTTGTCAAATAGAAAAAATAGTCATTGTACACTTGATCCTGCTGGTTTTCACAATGAACTGAAAATATATGGTTTATGCAGACTCAATGTTGATGTTGTCGCAACAAATTAGAATGCTGCAGTGGTAGCTCTGGGGAATCAATTCAGAGCCAATTCAATTAGTCTACTCCTTCCTAACCCTTTATCTCTGTGCTGTTTATTTAAAAGGTCCAATGCAGACGTTTTTATATCATTTTCATTTATATCATTTTTTCAAATTGTTCCAACAACATAGTGTGAAAATATATTTAAAACACAGGATAATCATATGTTTGATTGCACTGAGCCTTTTTTATTTTTTATTTAACTAGGCAAGTCAGTTAAGAACAAATTCTTCTTTACAATGACGGCCTACCAGGGAACAGTGGGTTAACTGCCTTGTTAACCTGCCGCCCCAATGAACCCTGATGTTTCTCTATGTAGATGCATATTCAACAGGCAAAACTGACCTGCGAACGTGAAATGTTCTACTCTGGTCGAGGTACATCCATTTGGTTTGCAGTCAAATTATTCCCAGCACTTTTCGATAGTCAGAGTTTTCTCTCTTCTCTTCCTTGTTCTAGCTCTTGACATGTTTTGTTTCACCCTAAATACATGTTGATGAAGTACACTCTTCTGACCATACAGAATTAATAGGGCTATGGCTGTTCGTCCCGAACATTTACTTGTAGTGTTTAGGCTGTTGCATCCAGCTGAACACCCAAGGGTTGGTCCTGTTGTAAGTGCTACTGCCACCTGGGATTTGGGAATGCGTCTCTATTTATGCTGCTTGGCGGTGTGCCAGTGGGCCACCCCTGGCTGCCTGCTGCAGTGGCCGGGGTGACAGCACAGCCCAAGTGACAGAGGGTGTGTCCGCACAATTAACCTCAATAACCACTCGATCCCGGCGACTCCTCCACAGGAAAGATAAACCAGGTGAATAAGTGCACAGAGACAGAGAGGGAAGCAGAGGAGACAAATATAAAACACCTCAACTGGAACTAATGGGTTCAGGATCAGTTTTGGGCCGATTCTCTCATCTGTTTTTTGTTTTGTTTTGTTGCAGGCATCTAGTTATATCACCAGCTACTATCTTTCTTAACCAAAACATATATCTGTGCATCTCTGTTGTTTCTCTTCTCCCCTTCGGTTGGCTTCCTTCACTACCAGCTGTCTCTACTGTGCTCTCTCTGCCTCTACTCTTAACTCTCTCTCTCTCTGCCTCTACTATTCACTCTCTCTCTCTCTCCTTCTCCCTACCTCAGTTCCCCCTCTTTATCTCTATTTTTCTCCCTCTCCCTCAGCTCAGACAGGCAATAATTTGACAGACAGCTAAGCTTAGTCTCTCTTGAGTGCTGCATGCGGAGGCAGATTGTGTCGCTCAGTCAACAGCCTTACCCAGAGATGGAATGGCCAGTCCTGATCTGTGGGGCTAAGGGTGTAGAGAGAGACTGAAAAATATTTCAGGGTCTGAGGCAGGCCTCGCAGACCTCCCTAAGCACCTTGATTCCAGCTTGTTTCCCCAGCTTGCTATCCCAGATACCTAAGATAAGGCCAACTCCTCTTGGGCCTGAGAAATGGCTAGTGGGATTTACATTTACATTTGATGCACAACACTGATCTGTGTGGACCTTTTCAACCCATTTCAATCACACACAGACGCTTTCCACTGGGCACAGACATCAGTTCAACATCTAGTTAGGGATTCAGCAGCGTAGCTGGTGAAACCATATTGTATTTGTTGGCGTTCATTATTATTATTATACCGGGTTTTTCCCCCAAGTAAAATAACATTCACATTCCCGTGAGATGGTAAGGCCAAGGATGGTGTAACTTGGCATGATGGTAAAGGTCCAAAGGCCATAACCCTCCCATGCGATGCAATGCCAATTGGCCACATGGTGGAGGTATAACAAGCGATTGAATATGCACACTTTTAAAGGTCACAACCTTCACTCCATGTGACCTAGAGTCATGAAATTTGGTACATAGGTCCCTTTCCTCACATGGAACAAATATGCCTGAAGAATACATAAAATCCGCTATGATGGATTTTACACCATTTAGAATTTTGTGAAAAACACTTAAAACGCTACCTCTGGCAGCGAATGACCAACCTTCATGAAACTTAATAAATGGCATCTATGGACCAATGTCTGTAAACACACTATAATCCAGGCTAGTATGTCAAACAACATGGCTGCAACTGACCAATAAACATGCACATAGGCGTGGTCTGTCACAAATGCATATAAATCAGTCACAGATATTTGTTTTGTAACAAAACTTGGTTCACATGTTCCGACCACTGTAAAGACTCAACATTTGCAAGCACATTCATATTGACTACACAGTGATGCTATAATGAGTTTAGCTAACCTGTAAAGTATGATTGAGTTTGGCCACATTGTGGAGCTGTTGGATAGGAAAAAACATTAATGCAAGCTCACTGGCTCCTAGCGGCCATATTTTTTTTGCTAGATTCTTGAAAGATGTGCATTCATAGATGATATATACCAAATTTGGTTCCGATAGGTCCAGCAGGTTCTGTAGAAGAAGATGTTTAAAGTAATCAACATCATTGAAAATGGTCTAAAATATGGTACATCAAAAGCATATTTTTTGCATGATCAGTTTGATTTTGATTTCATTTATTTGGTAAGCGTGCTAAATAGTACAGACGTAACTCATCCTAGGGCAATGTGTCACGCACCAGAGGTGCCCCCCCGTACTGTCACGCCCTGACTTTAGAGAGCCTTTTTATGTCTCTATTTGGTTTGGTCAGGGTGTGATTTGGGGTGGGCATTCTATGTTTTTTTTCTCCTATGATTTTGTATTTCTATGTTTTGGCCGGGTATGGCTCTCAATCAGGGACAGCTGTCTATCGTTGTCTCTGATTGGGAACCATACTTAGGTATCCCTTTTCCCTCCTTTCAGTGTGGGAAGTTGTCTTTGTTTGTGGCACTATAGCCTTAAGCTTCATGGTCGTTTTTTGTATTGTTTATTGTTTATGTCGGCGTCATCCTAATAAAAAGGAATATGTACGCTCACCACGCTGCGCTTCAGTCCTCTTCATTCTACGGCCGTGACAGAACTTCCCACCACCAAAGGACCAAGCAGCGTGGTAAGGGGGAGCAGCGTTTTCAGGAGGACTGGACATGGGAGGACATCCTGGACGGCAAGGGAGTAAATGGGCACAGCGTTACGAGGGAACACGGCTAGCAAGGAAGCCCGAGAGGCAGCCCCCAAAATGTTTTGGGGGGGGCACACGAGGAGATTGGCTGAGTCAAATTGGAGACCTGAGCCAACTCCTCGTGCTTACCGTGGCGAGCGTCGTACTGGTCAGGCACCGTGTTATGCGGTGGAGCGCACGGTGTCTCCAGTGCGCGTTCACAGCCCGGTGCGCTACATCCCAGCTTTCCCACATCTGCCGGGCTAGGGTGAGCATCCAGCCAGGACTGATTGTGCCAGCCCTGCTCTCCAGACCTCCAGTGCGCCTCCTCGGCCCAGTATATCCTGCGTCGGCTCTACGCACAGTGTCTCCGGTGCGTCTGCACAGCCCAGTGCTTCCTGTGCCAGCGCCCCGCATGTGCAGGGCGAAGATAACCATCCAGCCAGGACGGGTTGTGCCAGCTCTAAGCTCGAGACCTCCAGTGCGCCTACACGGCCCAGTGTATCCGGTGTCTCTGCCACGGACAAAACCTCCTGTATGTCTCCCCAGCCTGGTGAGCCCTGTGGCAGCTCCACGTACCAGACTGCCCATACGTCTCCTCACTGCAGTGATGATCCATGGCAAGAAGCCTCCAGTGATGATCCATGGTACGACGCCTCCAGTGATGATCCATGGCACGAAGCCTCCAGTGATGACCCATGGCACGAAGCCTCCAGTGATGATCCATGGCAAGAAGCCTCCAGTGATGATCCATGGCAAGAAGCCTCCAGTGATGATCCATGGCAAGAAGCCTCCAGTGATGATCCATGGCACAAAGCCTCCAGTGATGATCCATGGCAAGAAGCCTCCAGTGATGATCCATGGCACGAAGCCTCCAGTAATGATCCATGGCAAGAAGCCTCCAGTGATGATCCATGGCACGAAGCCTCCAGTGAGGAGTCATGGCACGAAGCCTCCAGCGACGGTCTCCAGTCCGGAGTCTCCAGCGTCGGCCTCCAGCCCGGAGCCTCCAGCGACGGTCCCCAGTCCGGAGCCTCCAGCGACGTTCCCCAGTCCGGAGCCTCCAGCGACGTTCCCCAGTCCGGAGCCTCCAGCGACGGTCCCCAGTCCGGAGCCTCCAGCGACGGTCCCCAGTCCGGAGCCTCCAGCGACGGTCTCCAGTCCGTAGCCTCCAGCGACGGTCTCCAGTCCGGAGCCTCCAGCGACGGTCTCCAGTCCGGAGCCTCCAGCGACGGTCTCCAGTCCGGAGCCTCCAGTGACGGTCCCCAATCCGGGGCCCGCAACCAGGGTGCCCAGTCCGGGGCCCGGAACGAGGGTGCCCAGTCCGGGGCCCGCAGCGAGGGTGCCCAGTCCTGGGCCCGCAACGAGGGTGCCCAGTCCTGGGTCCGCAACGAGGGTGCCCAGTCCGAGGCCCGCAACGAGGGTCCCTCGGCGTCATCCTAATGAAAAGGAATATGTACGCTATCCACGCTGCGCTTTGGTCCTCTTCATTCGACGGCTGTGACACAATGTGTCCAATTTGTCCTGTTGGTAGCACCGTGGGCACAAAGCTGAACCCCGGCAACACTGATTTACATTTGGTTGAGTTGTCAACTAATCTGAATTCAAAGTGATATCAAAAGATTTTACCATGTCATTGCATTTAGGTTAAAAGTTGCGTGAAAAAAATGCTAAATTCCCTTACGTTGATTACTGTTTTTCAAACGTAATCATTTTTCCCCATTGATTCAACATCATCACATTAAATTTTTATGTTGAAATGACAAAAGGGCATCATCAATGGATTACACAGTCACAGACATAGAAAAAAACACAATTTAATCCTGTCAAATAGACAGACAGACAGACAGACAGACAGACAGACAGACAGACAGACAGACAGACAGACAGACAGACAGACAGACAGACAGACAGACAGACAGACAGACAGACAGACAGACAGACAGACAGACAGACAGACAGACAGACACTAATGCGTCCACACTATCTCGCATTCCTACTCACTCAAAAATGCAGTGCAAGTCAAAAGTTTGGACAAACCTACTCATTCAAAGGTTTTTCTTTATTTGTACTATTTTCTACATTGTAGAATAATAGTGAAGACATCAGAACTATGAAATAACACATATAGAATCATGTACTAACCAAAGAAAGTGACAAACAAATCAAAACATAATATTTGAGATTCTTCAAAGTAGCATCCCTTTGCCTTGATGACAGCTTTGCACACTCTTCTCTCAGCCAGCTTCATGAGGTAGTCACCGGGAATACATTTCAATTAACAGGTGTGTCTTGTTACAAGTTAAATTGCGGGATTTCTTTCCTTCTTAATGCGTTTGAGACAATCAGTTGTATTGAGACAAGATAGGGGGGTATACAGAAGATAGCCCTATTTGGTTAAAGACCAAGTCCATATTATGGCAAGAACAGCTCAAATAAGCAAAGAGAAATGACAGTCAATCATTACTTTAAGACATGAAGATCAGTCAATCCAGAAAATGTCAAGGACTTTGAAAGTTTCTGAAAGTGCAGTCGCAAAACCAATCAAGCGCTATGATGAAACTGAGGACAGTCTCTATTGTGGACCGCCACAGGAAAGGAAGACCCAGAGTTACCTCTGCTGCTGAGGATAAGTTAATTAGAGTTAACTGCACCTCAGATTGCAGCCCAAATCAATGCATCACATAGTTCAAGTAACAGACACATCTCAACATCAACTGTTCAGATGAGACTGTGTGAATCAGGCCTTCATGGTCGAATTGCTGCAAAGAAACCACTACTAACGGACACCAATAAGAAGAAAAGACTTGGTCCAAGAAACACGAGCATTCGACATTAGAATGGTGGAAATATGTCCTTTTGTCTGACTTTTACAAATTTGAGATTTTTTTCTCTCCAACCGCTGTGTCTTTGTGAGACGCAAAGTAGGTGAACGGATGATCTCCGCATGTGTGGTTCCCACCGTGAACCATTGAGGAGGAGGTGTGATGGTGTGGGGGTGTTATTCTGGTGAAACTGTTATTTATTCACTTAACCAGCCTGGCTACCACAGCATTCTGCAGTGATATGCCATCCCATCTGGTTTGCACTTAGTGGGACTATAATTAGTTGTTCAACAGGACAATGACCCAACACACCTCCAGGCTGTGTAAGGGCTATTTGACCAAGAAGGAGAGTGATGGAGTGCTGCATCAGAAGACCTGGCCTCCACAATCACCCAACCTCAACCTAATTGAGATGGCTTGGGATGAGTTGTACCATAAAGGGAAGAGAAATCAGCCAACACGTGCTCAGCATATGTGGGAACTCCTTCAAGACTGTTGGAAAAAGATTCCTCATGAAGCTGGTTGAGAGAATGCCATGAGTGTGCAAAGCTGTCATCAAGGCAAAGGGTGGCTACTTTGAAGAATCTCAAATCTAAAATATGTTTTTATTTGTTTAACACTTTTTGTTTACTACATGATTCCATATGTGTTATTTCAAAGTTTTGATGTCTTCACTATTATTCTTTAATGTAGAAAATAGCAAGAATATAGAAAAACCCTTGAATGAGTAGGTGTGTCAACTTTTGACTGGTACTGTACAGGCTAAACCTTCTCTTACGCTAACACACACATGCAGGGATACACAGATACACCTCTGCCTCTTAGACTCTTGAAGAGTAGATAGCGCACAACAATTGGAGAAGTGGAAAACAGCTCTGCCAAAGTCACTGAGAGCATTTCATGGAGATGGGATGCTGTGAGCTGAATATAATTCTGTTGCGTGAGCAAAGCATGTATATTTTCTCCCTATGTGTGTGTGAAGGTTTGAGAAGTGGCGGTACCACTGCATCTCTCCAGCAGCATATCAAATAAATGTGTCTAATGCAGGCATAATTGGAGAGCCCAACACTATGCCCAGATGCGGATCTAGTGTCTCTGTCGCCTGTGCAGATGAAAGGCCGCTCTGATGTTGCCCAGGTGTATTGACTTACAGTAATTGCTCCTCACGGCTCATATTGGACCACACCATGAACACAGGCTGATTCCCTCAGAACAAGGAGCCGAGCAGGCGTCAGAGCCAACAAGCCATGACAGCACCTGTCAATACATCATCAAATATGAAAAAACCCACACATCCTACGTTTAGCTTCAATCAATTGTGCCCTGTTGGCATGGTTTGAAAATAAAGAGGGCAAAGACTGCTTATTGATAAAAAAATGGTAGATGAAATGCGCTCTGAGACATCTGGCCGAGGAATAAAGGGATGTAGTGAAGGCACAGCCCCAGCCCATTCAGAGAAGAAGCCATGTTTTAAACTTGTTTTCCATGGAGCCAGCTTGGGAACACTGTGCATATCACCACACAGCCTTTCCCGCTGGCTGGGATTCTGTGCCCTCTCTACCTACATTATCCTATTTCAGGAAGAGAGTGTTGGAGACATCATTAAGCTCATAGTACACTGCTTCGCTGTTTACTCATACTGAGCTGATGTGCTGTATCCTTCTACATCAGTGAGAGTGAGGATAGTGGAGCACCCTGAGATCCTAGCGAGAGCACTGTTATAATGATGGTGTGCTATTTCATTTAAGCCTAGTTTATCATCGCTTCCTGACAGGATAGGTCCGATGTTTTGAAAAGGAAATGCCTCATGTTGACTACAGCCTGCCATCTGATTGCTGCAGGCAGTTCTGCGATGGAGTTAACAGGGGGTACTGTACAGTACAACCAATGTTGTCCACTGGATTAGTTGAGAGTCCCAAGAAAAGTGGTTGTATCATGACACATTAACCCTACAACAAAGACAGAAAAAACACATAGAGAAAGCAAGAAAGATGCTTCTGCTAAATGTAAACAACAGCAAATTAACCTTTGTTTGTCTGTATTGTCTGACCTTGGTAGATGGAAGACGCAGTATGTGTGTCCAGGACAGGCTCGACCCCTACAGACACAGAGGTGATCACTCCCAATCGCCTGCCTGTTTGACACTTCATTACAATAATAAGCCATTTTCCGAATACTGTGGTCTGACAGTCGGCCCCCTGTCGCCACGGGAACATGACAGCGCATCATTTGAGTAATGACAACGCAGCGGCACTTTCTCTCAAAATAAGAGCTGTGATAATAACAGTGATGATAATAAGCCAAACCGCCAGGGACTTGCTGTGCCTTTTACAGACTGTGGAGACTCCTGGAAGGTCGCCAGCATGAGAACCGATCATATGGGGACACTTGAAAAACAAACATACTATAATCCATGTCAGAAAACGGGTTGATTTTACAGATTTTGTCTGCAATACAAAGCCCTGATTCAACTACTATCACATAACATATCAAATTTGACATGACAGGTGTTTTATTTCTCTAAGCTCTATTCAATGAAGTTAATACATATTTTACATTTCCCATGTATTTTCACGGCAGACAGAATGTGCATTGACTCCATTTTACCTAGGAGAGGCTGGATAAGCGAGGGTATATCCATCTGCTCCCAAGGGATTTCAACCAATACACTTTCAGTCACATACTGTAATCTTCACAATCCTGAGATTCTCCATCCTTGTCTTGGCGCTGTGCCCCCAAAAAATTGTCCATCTTATCATCTTATATTGATGAAAGCCTAAACTGTCCATCATTTCAATGACCAGATGCCCAATTGTGTTAGAATCAGAGAATCCCTAGTGCTAACAAACCAAATGTTCACATTCTATTAGAGAGAACTAGAGCACAGTACTGCATCCTGGAGAAAGCTAAAGGTTTGCTTGGTAGATAGAGTATTGAAACAGAGATATATTGGGCTTCAGTAAGGTGTGCACATCAAATACATAAACAAACAAAAAACGTCAGATTTATTTTTGAGACATATCATATAGCCCTATAAGAAAACCCTTTTGGGTTCCAGGTAGAGCTCTTTAAGGGTTCCATGTAGAACCCTCTGTAGAAAGGGCTCTACATGGAACCCAAAAGAGTTCTACCTGCAACCAAAAAAGATTACGCAAAGAGTTCACCTATGGGGACAGCCGAAGAACCTTTTAAGGTTCTAGATAACATATTTTTTTCTAAGAGTGTAGGATTAGAAGCCAGACGTGCAAAACACACCTTTCTATTTTTCCTTGATAACTATTTTTCCTTGGCAAAGCCAACACAATGTACTTCAGCTGCCGACCATGAATGTACAAAACTATTCTGTAAAGCTGTTTGCGAATTTGTCGCTGAGGTGTCTGAAATGCCCTGTCTGTGCTCTAAAATCTCAACAACTCAACTTGTCTCCTGAATAGCTCACCACAAAAGAAGTTAACTCAGCTGTAGACCTGTCCATCAAAACAGACTTAAAATAGCTTATATTTCCTGAGCTGTTCATGCCATGTCATTTATGTCTGTGCTTCATAAACCACCTCTGAAGAGCATGGTGTGTAATACTGTCTGTGTTTAGGATAATGCTCAAAGGTGTGAAATTGGATTTGGGTCTGACAGAGTGAGCAGGTAAAGGAAACGGCAAAGGCTTGGGTTTCTCTGCTGCACACTCAAACCAGAGTATTGGTAACATCATATACAGTACTGATGACATGCACATTATGTAGTATATGTTCAATCAGAATAAGAGCAAGAGGTGAACAGACTGTGGTTAGTTTAGTAGTAAATAAAATGGTGAAGTGCTCTCTGACTTTATTTGACTTGTGATTTGTTTTAAAGCAAAATAAGCTGTGAAATGGTGTCAAGCCAGACAACATTACATTTATTCCAGTGTTCAATATGCAAACACATCTCAGTATCGTCTCTGCTTCTCCCTACTTGTCATTCTGGTTTCTGCTGGATTCCCTGGCAATATTTCTCCATTTAGAACGAAGGCACGCAGGCAGCTATTCAACTCGGGTTTGTTCCTCTCCGATAAAATCCGACCGACTCAATTTTATCTTTTCCATTAAGCTCGTCAGCAATTAAAAGCCCACCCGTACCTCAACAAAGCCAGCAAAGCTGTCATTCTGAGGGAACAATTATTCCTGTGCCTTTATCAATTAATTGCAGAAATTATCCAGAAACAAGATTTTGTTTATTAATGTCTTCAGATACATGTACAGATTTTTATTAATTTGACTGTAATGAGTGAAAATAAAAACGGCTGCCATTAGTACGTATTCAGTTTGGCAGCCATTAGTATGCATTCAGTTTGGCAGCTTTTAGTACATATTCAGGTTTGCAGCCATTAGTACACATGCAGGTCGGAAGTCAGCAGTACACATTAAGGTTTGCAGCCATTGTTACTCATTCAGGTTGGTAGCCATTATTACATATTCAGGTTAGCAGCTATTAGTATGTATTCAGGTTGGCAGCCAGTAGTACCTATTTAGTTTGCAGCCATTAGTACGCATTAAGGGTCGCAGCCATTATTACGCAATCAGGTCGGCAGCAATTATTACATATTAAGGTTGGTAGCCATTAGTTATGTATTCAGGTTAGCAGGCATTAGCACGTATTTAGGTTGGCAGCCATTAGCACGTATTCAGGTTGGCAGCCATTAGCACGTATTCAGGCCATCTCAAATAGGTTTCTCGCCCTCAGGGCTTAATGGGAAACAATAACTGAATTATGATGTGCATGCTAACAGGATCACTCATTCTGAAATCAACCTTGGGCCAAATTCATGAGGCTAATGTTGAAAAAGTCAGGATTAAATGTAGAGCTGTCACTTAGTCAAAGAACTTGGCCCTTTCTGTCACGACTTCCGCCGAAGTCGGTCCCTCTCCTTGTTCGGGCGGTGTTCGTCGGTCAGCGTCGCCGGCCTTCTAGCCATCGCCGATCCACTTTTAATTTTCCATTTGTTTTGTCTTGTCTTCCACACACCTGGTTCCAATTCCATAATTACATGTTGTGTATTTAACCCTCTGTTTCCCCCATGTCCTTGTCCGGAATTGTTTATTGTAATGTTTGTGCACGTTAAGCTGATGTGTGACGGGTTTTACCCATTTATTATTGTACTGTTAAAGGTGGTTTTATTTATTAAACCGCACCGTTGTAAATCAGTTTTTGCTCTCCTGCGCCTGACTTCTCTGCCGCCAGTACGCACCCCTTACACTTTCACTTGAAATTAATTAAAAGGCAGACTAACTAAATGGAGCACAGAGTATATATATATACACACACAAAACCTTTCCATAAGCCATCACATGCGGAAACGGTCAGAAAAGTTGGGGGACAGGGGCACAGTGAGTGTGACGTGGCAGTAGAACAAATACACATGGGTGATACAGTCACAGTCATAGTCACAGTTATAGTATTAAAGATCAAAAACACCATAACAAAGGAATTCCACGCATTTATTCTCCAGAACATCTCTGTTTATCTTCTGTGTCTGTTTAACCTACATGTAAGTGGGGAAATACCAGATGCATCTGGTTTAGCTATCTCTCTCTCTCCCGCTCTCTCTCTCTCTCTCTCTCTCTCTCTCTCTCTCTCTCTCTCTCTCTCTCTCTCTCTCTCTCTCTCTCTCTCTCTCTCTCTCTCTCTCTCTCTCTCTCTCTCTCTCTCTCTCTCTCTCTCTCTCTCTCTCTCTCTCTCTCTCTCTCTCTCTCTCTCTCTCTCTCTCTCGCTCTCCACCCTTTTTCTCCCCCACCCTTTCTTTCTCTTTCTGTCTCTAAACTAATATCCATCCCGCCCAGACTTCACCAGAATATATTAAAGCTGCTCTTCATTATTTACAGACACACCTGTGAGGAAGATGGCCTGCGTATAGGAAAGGAAACCTAATGCCCGTATCCGCCAAGCAGAGACAGGGAGAGAGGGTATAGGGACCACAGGAGCTGGCCTACATATCATCCAGCAGGATATAGGATTTAGCACTTCCAAACAAAGACTAAACTTTGGCCACTAATCCCACGTTAATGGCTAGCGGCTTCCCTACTTCTTCCCTGTTTATATAAGAATTGCTTTCCGGTCTGAGGGGTAAGGTTATTTTGATAAAGCACACAAAAACAGTGCAAGTAATACTGTAATAATGTAATAACAATAATGTAATACTCTCAAAATGTGAAGTAGAATTTTTCAAAGGATCACCTTGTAGCTATGACTACATGTTGCTCTCATGTTGATCTATTCACACCGTCGCCATGGCTTTGTGTTTGTTTTGTGCAATATTAAAAGCAACACAGATTAACATGTTGAATTGAATGATGCACTGCATTGTTCAAGGATATGTTCATATTTGTGTTTGTCTTAGTTCTCTTACAGGAAACATCCTGAATACAATGTATGTGTACATGTGCACACACACACACACACACACACACACACACACACACACACACACACACACACACACACACACACACACACACACACACACACACACACACACACACACAGGTAAGATGCAGTAACACCAGCTCCCGTCCAAGGTCTTACATCGTGTAGTGTAGCAACATACATTTCCTAACACTAACACTACTCTACAAAAGAAAGCAAATTCAGCACTTTTATTTTCTGTACCTGATTTACTGCTCTGGCATTTTGCTGAACCCACTCTTTCAAGTTAAACACGGCTTTGCTTGAAACACACCTTTACTTTCTGTAAAGGACCATTATTGTTTTCTCTAATCTCTTGTATGGTCAAGACAGGTGAGCATTTAACCAGTGGAAAGTCTTTATATGAATGGCAAAATTTTCTTTAAGATCTCTACTTCACTCTTTTTTCATATGGAGATTTTGCCTAGAATTGTTAGCACCGGTAGATACAAGGATATTGATGATCATCCAACTTACTGTGTTGGCAGTGGATTCCGTTGAAGCCGGTTGGACACTTGCAGACATAGCCTATGAACGTGTCGCCTCTGTAGGTTTCACTGATTTCACATATTCCTCTGTTGTGGCATGGGTTCGGGTGGCACGGTCCTGAGTGGAGAAACAACAAACAGAAGGAGACAAAACACAGTCAACATTATCAAGGGGTCTTTTGCCATTATAACTATTGACTAGACATGGATGCTTGCGCAAACATCATTACAGTAGTGATGCATTGCATCAGGTTGTGGTCCAGCCTTTTCCGTCAGAGAATCTCCGACTGACTTAATGAATCCAATACACTGGGTTACACTCTAAGTCAGAGGAAAAGACTGGTGGGTAAATAGATGGATGGAGAGTGATAGATGAAGTGCCTGTCATTCACAGAGATCTAGTTCTAGAGTTCTGCAGAACTGCCCAGAGCTAGCCTCGTACGAACCATCCTGAGCTGCCCAGAGCTAGCCTCGTACGAACCATCCTGAACTGCCCAGAGCTAGCCTCGTACGAACCATCCTGAGCTGCCCAAGGCACGGAGGCTGCACTAATGATCCTGGAATACCCCACACTAGGAAAGCAGCATTTCCTAAGAAAAACATAGCGTAGAGTTCAGCCTGTGTAACTGCAATGAAGCCAAGAAATACACCCACACAGCAAAACACACATTAAATAAGCAAAGCTGAAATCTCAATAAGAGGAAAACATATTTTATTTGAAAGTGCCTGGTCTGTCTCAGTTGATGATGATTAATAACTTGGTTAGCACGCTCATCTTTTCCCAGGCCTTTTCTATTTTTCCAATTCAGTTTTGCTACAATGTCATTTCTTAGGGAATAATAATGACAGCAAAGGCTTGGACTCAAAGTTATTACAAGCAAACACTTATGACACAGCAATATGTCACTGCACTGACAGTGCCTACAACATGGTGCCATAACACTGCCATCTAAAACCCCTCACCGACGACTACTACCTGCAGTGTGGGCCAAATGTAAATGACAAGGCCTCGATGAAGGCTTATTGGATTCATAACTCAGAGCCTGCCAATAGCTCCCTCATGTTTTAAACAACGAGGTGTAGAACTGCCTGGATGCTGTCAAAACTTCCCAGTTGAAGTTTGATGGCAAAACTTTTGTAATCTCTCACAGGGAAGATATTAATGCAAATAACTTTGAAGGAATGGGGGGATCGACTATCAAATTATGTTGTATAATGCTGTGATTTACTTATTTGGCAGAGACTTAAACATCAATCAGATCTATTTTATAACCAGGAGAGTAGGAGCATCGCCCGTTCACAATTAATTTATCGTGACTGAGAAGGCTTAAAGTTACGTATTGGCTCAACACATATTTAACCTTGGGATGTTAAATAAAACAACTTGAGCCAATATGCAATGCTTCAAAGGACATGAAAACACGTCTAGGGACTGGTCCTGTGACAAAAAGAAATGTTTCCAACTTACAAATAAATTGTCTTTTGTATTTTTTTTTGAAACCAAATTGTTGACAGGCATAACTGCCTTTTGATAGGTCCCTTATTCTATGTCCCTTGTCTTCAGTAACACCTATAAAGGAAGAGATGACAGGTCTCAGGGTTCCATTCATGTCCTCGCTCTCACCTCGATAGGTGAACGACCAATTTCAGCACAATTGCTAGTGTCCAGTCAACACACAAACAGCCTATTCTCTCTCATCTGCTTAACCTCAGTCACAAGAAAAGAGTAGCAATGACACAACATCATAGAGATCCAGGGCAGATTCAGCCTTCAGAATGAACACAGGCTAGCTTATTGCTACGTGTTGTTGGCAGTGGCACGCCGTTGCATATGAATTGCAAACGAGGGTAACCCTATCAAAGTCAAGCCCATTCCGCCTCACTCCTGTATCAGTATTAATGAGACTTGTGGATAATTAGTTGAACAGAGGAAAGTATAATAGCTTTCACAAAGGCCTTGCTCTCTAAGGAGGAGGAGAGGGTGTCAGGCGTCAGGGCTGTTTTGACGTGACGATCTATAACGGCACAAAGGAACACTGAAAGCCTCTCTAATGGAGAATACATCCCTGCACAAAGCACAGCCACAGCAGAGTGAGAGTGAATGAGAGAGAGAGAGAATGAGAGAGCGAGAGAATGAGAGAGAGAGAGAGAGAGAGAGCGAGAGAGCGAGAGAGAGAGAGAGCGAGAGAGAGAAAATGAGAGAGAAAGAGAGAGAGTGAAAGAAAGAGAGAGAAAGATAGAAAGAGAGAGAGCGAGCGAGAGAAGAGAGCGAGAGAGAGAGTGAGAGAAAGAGAAAGAGAAAGAGAGAGAGAGAATGAGAGAGAGTGAGAGAAAGTGCGAGAGAAAAAGAGGGAGAAAGAGAGAGAGAAAGAGGGGCGGTCTATAATAGCAGTGTCCTTTGAGACTTCACCCTGATAAAACGTTCTTTGTCCTACGACGTTGTTCTCTTTGCTGTCGGTGTGTGTGTGTTGAAAAGAGGTTGGGGGCTTTGCTGTGCGAATGTCAGCCACAGTCTTGTGTGCTCTAGCCCTTGGGCCGTGATAGATGTGTGCCACGCGATGCCTGCGCCAGCTCCGCAATTTCTTTTTGGGCTGCAAAGAGAGCCCAATCAATCAACGGTGAAAACCTGATGAGTGGTTAAACAGAGAAAAGCGTCCTATGTTTCCTCTGAGATCAATCACCAAAGGCTGACATTTTCGGTGTGTCGGGTACAGTCGAGCCCCTAAATCCTATTTGGCAGGTTTTAGGAACATTGTTTTTTTAGGAACAGGTTTTAGGAACATTAGCTTGTTCCGATGCCGGGGGATTGTATATTTACTCAGCTAAATTTCATTAGACCGAGGGATAAACCATATGAACTGAGTATACAAAACATTAGGAACACCTGCTCTTTCCATGACATAGACTGACCAGGTGAATCCAGGTGAAAGCTATGATCCCTTACTGATTTCACAGGTTAAATCCACTTAAATCAGTGTAGCTGGATTGTGTATGTATGAAATTCAGAGGGTGAATGAGCAAGACAAAATATTTAAGTACCTTTGAACGGGGTATGGTAGTAGGTGACAGGCGCACTGGTTTGAGTGTTTCAAGAACTGCAACGCTGCTGGGTTTTTCAAGCTCAACAGTTTACCGTGTGTATCAAGAATGATCCACCACCCAAAGGACATCCAGCCAACTTGACACAACTGTGGAAAGATTTGTAGTCAACAGGGGCCAGCATCCCTGTGGAACGCGTTTCAACACCTTGTAGAATCCATGCCCCTGACGAATTGAGGCTGTTTTGAGAGCAAAAGGGGGTGCAACTCAATATTAGGAAGGTTTTCCTAATGTTTTGTACACTCAGTGTACATTAAAGACCGCAATCTAAACTCCTCAGTCAACTCCGTATACAGTCTACCGAAAGCCATGCACCTTTAAAGCTGATTAATCATATTTGAGCACAGGCATTGAGCCGCACTTGGCTATGTTACTGGGATTTTTTCCCTGTGGTTATTCTTGGTATTTCATTTTTTCATCCAGCATTTCTCTATGTCTTACTATATACATTCCACATGCATAGGCCACAAAAATCTGCTGTAAAGTGAATCTTTCAACCAACAAACAATGTTCTTCACATTTCAAACATCTCAGCAACCTGAGGAATGCGTAACATTATAGCCTCGATTACAATCTCCGGTGGTCCCACATAAAATGGGTCGAGTGGTGGAGAGAGGGCAGAGTGAATCAGAGGCGGATTGAACCAACCACTGTGGTTGGCTGATCATCAGCATGATTACTTTGTATTTACAGTCACATAATATTCTGACAAGCTGGCACCCCCCACCCTAACTGTGACTTCACAGAACCTCAACCCTCAACCATCCCCCATCCTGACCCCTTATCAGGGCCAGTAGAAAGGAACCCTCCCTCATCACCACACTTGTTAGAGCACGTCAGTTCTGTTAGTCAGGCTCCATATCCACTGTCCTCAATTTGAATCAGCTGTGCAAAAACCAAAATGTGCACCCAGGGGGCCCCTGGACCGAGTTTGGGAAACCCTGCGTTAGAGGACTGAGTTACATTGAGGACAGTGGATATGGAGCCTGACAAACAGAAATGACTGCCAACCCAATAAACCCACAAGGGACAGTGTACATATCTATGTATTGGGATACATAATTGAGCCACAACTCTAGAACATGCCCGCTTGTAGTCCTAAAAAACAGAAATGAGTTACCTCTGGTTAGTTCAGCCATTCCTTTTCCTTTTCTTTGTAAAACACAATTTTTTGCTTACGGCACCTGGTATTCCCAGGCGGTCTCCCATCCCAGTACTAACCAGTACTAATCCCAGTACTATGGCCACATGCGTATTTTTCTTCTTTTTTTTACCCTGTTTTCTCCCTGAATTAGGTCCCTTTGCTCATCTCTGCAACTCCTTAATGGGCTCGGGAGAGGCAAAGGTTGAGTCGTGCATCCTCCAACACACTACCCGCCTGGCCGTCTACTTCATATCACACTGCTCGCTTAACCCGGATGTTAGCCGCAACAATGTGTCGGAGGACACACTGATCGACTGACAACCTGGGTCAGCTTGCAGGCACCCGGCACTGTCTCAAGGAGTCGCTAGAGCACGATGAGCCAAGGAAAGCCCCACCGGCCAAACCCTCCCCTACCCCGGACAGCACTAGGCCAATTTTGCGCCGTCCTATGGGGGTCCCAGTGACGACCGGTTGTGACACAGCCTGGGATCAAACCCCAGGCTGTAGTGACGCCTTAGCACTGCGGGGCCGTGCTTTTGACTGCTGTGCCACCCAGGACCAGCCATTCCTATGGGAGAAATTAATGAGGAAAGAACGAGGTTTGGGGATAAACGCAGAAAATAAGGTCTGAGGAAAACACAGGTTTAGGATATTGAGATCACTTTATTGGTCAATTGCACACAAGAGCCAACCGAAATTTGACTTGTTCTTTTAACCCAGCCCCTTGAAAGACACACATACAGTTTTTTTGAAGAGGTGCAGGGGGCTGCCACACTGGGCACCATTGTTGTGGGGGTTAAGTGCCTTGCTCAAGGGCACACCGGCAGGCAATAGCATCTAGGATTTAATACCAGCAACCCTCAGATTGCCAGCTCTGTTCCTGCCATATTTTCCCCGTCGGCCCCGGGATTCGAATTGGTAACCCCCTGGTTGCTGGCTCGCATCTCTAACCGCTAGGCTAGCTGCCCCCCATATCTTATACGTTTTGTTCTATGAGATAATATCAGTCAGTTAACATGACATTTATGAATTATTATGTGTTTAAATGTGCTTGTTTTGATTGCATAAATGCTTCAAAATTTACAAAAAGTTAACTGATGAAGAATATTTAATAGGAAAAAAATTATAAGATCTCCGAAGCCTGTGTTTACCACAAGCCTTATTTTCTGCATTTATCAAAAAACCCTACAAAAACAAAATGTATTTCCCCATAGGCTTTTTGCCCACCGAGACATGTGGCAGAGTTAGTGTCTACAGAAAGATGACATTACTATTGCTCGTTATTGGTGACTATCGCCTTTTCAAGTGTGTTTTACACAACAATGGGAAAACATGTATGGTCTGAAAAGGCCAACAAAGTACAGTAAAGATATACATAAAATAGTTTATAGATTATGCAATCAAATGTAATTTGTAACACACTGTGAACCGTCAGTCCTTTAAATTGTGTGTATTTTCCACTTGCATGCATTCATGGGTGGTAAATTAGGAAGTTACAATTCAGAGCCTCTGATCTAAATGTATACTTGGTGAGATAGCAGAGGGCTCTAACGTTGGCCTGATTATGTCACTTCCTTTTATTTGACACTGCTTCTTCAGCCCACCCTTCCCAGTGCTCTCTGATAGCAACTGGCATGGGTCCACATTAAGGGACAGTAGCCTTCTGAGCAGGACACATCCTGGGATGCTTTTAGTAAGTCCTTTCCTCTTTACCTTTCTATCTGTACATGTCCTTGCACCCTGCCATGACAAAATGGATCAGACACATTGACATTTGACAATGACAGACGAATGCACTTGCAAAGTCAGAAAGTATAAAAGGCACATCAAAGACGTAAGACGGAAGTGCCTAAGACTCCGGCATGTCAAATATATCTCCCAGGGAGGTCAAAACAAAATACACCATTCAAGACGTTGACAGAAGAGGAAGAGAAAGAAGGACTAGTCAGACCATGGAAATGTCAAAACAGTGGCAGATGGGACCTTGGAAGAAAGTACTTCCTGTTCTGACCATGTGAGCCAATCAAACCTAATTAGGCCTGAGCCAATCAGACGAAGACTGCTCCAGGAGAAGAGTCACCCCACCGAGGTGGTCAACGAAAGTTCGCTGGCATAAGTCTCTCCATAATACAGTCAGGCATTGACTGATTCACTTATTATTGGCAATGCATAGGCCCTTATCACGCATTGGACATTCTGTGAATCTGGAAAAGTCATGAATGCCCAGCTCGTAATGGAATGAAAGAAAGCCTGTGCTTCATTCCATCAAGAGTTTTGTTAACCAGTCAAGCTCATATGACTACATCGAGGTCTGTCAAGCACATTTCTCAAAAGGAAGAAAGTACGGGAGGAAAAGCTACATCAAAGAGATGCATAGAGGAAGTTAAAAGGTCATGGTGTTTTCCATTTCCTTTCATCCAATATGTACAGGGAATGTGATCCGATACAAGGTTACCCCAATAGAGATCTTAATATTCACAGAAAAAGCCCCAGCTGACTCCTCTTACGCACCTCTGTGCAGAACACAAACACGGCTTCTTTCCTAACAGTTAATTAATAATAAGGGCCGAGCCTCATATGTCAGCACTGCTTCTGACACGTCAGGCATTGGAAATAAAGCAGCACATAATTATGTGTGAAAGAGTGATCTGTTCAACTTCAGTAACATTATTTAAATAGTGTATTAGACTTAATGGAGATCATACTGCCATTAAGTGGTCAAATCTGCAATAAGGCTAAATTAGCATTAGTGCGTATAAGGTATTACTCACACACTTTAACTAATAAGAGTACGAAAATGCTGTGCCAAGCTTTTCACTTCAGCTTCACAGTTCCTTTTTTCAAACATCACAGTGGAATCGTAGAGATCATTCTATGCAGATTGAAAGAGAATGGAATTGGCTACTTTAGGAGCACCATTATGCATACTGTAAAGAAGCTTGTACTGTGCAAGAACTCACGCTGAATGTACCGGAATTGTGAGGAGCTTTTAGCATGTCAATGTCTGAGTGGTCCAGGTCTAAGAGTAGAGCACAGAAATGCAGCATGGCCATTATATAAAGTGCTATTTTACACAAAAAGTCCAGTCTTGTGTTACATAATGGCCAACCAGTGCCCATTAAACCTGCAACTCCACCTCCGTTTACAAAAAGAGCCGTAGATACAGTGCATTCGGAAGGTGTTCAGACCCCTTCCCTTTTTCCACATTTTGTTACGTTACAGGATTATTGTTAAATGGACTAAATACCTTTTCCCCCCTCATCAATCTACACACAATACCCCGTAATCACATAGCAAAAACAGGATTTTAGATTTTTTTTCAAACGTATTAAAAATATTAAACAGAAATAACTTATTTATAGACTGTAAGTATTCAGATCCTTGGCTATGAGACTCGGAAATGAGCTTAGAAGCATCCTGTTTCCATTGATCATCATTGAGATGTTTCTACAACTTGATTGGAATCCACTTGTTTTAAATTCAATGAATTGGTCATGATTTGGAAAGGCATACACCTGTCTATATAAGGTCCCACAGTTGAAAGTGCATGTCAGAGCAAAAACCAAGCCATGAGGTTGAAGGAATTGTACGGTAGAGTAGCCAGACAGAAGCAGTAAAAGGGTACATGACAGCCCGCTTAAAGTTTGCCAAAAGGCACCTAAAGGATTCTCAGACCATGACAAACAAGATTCTCTGGTCTGATGAAACCAAGATTGAACTATTTGGCTTGAATGCTAAGCCTCACGTCTGGAGGAAACCTGGCACCATCCCTACGGTGAAGCATGGTGGTGGCGGCAACATACTTTGGGGATGTTTTTCAGTGGCAGGGACTGGGAGACTAGTCAGGATTGAGGGAAAGTTGAACGGAGCAAAGTACAGAGAGATGCTTGATGAAAACCTGCTCCAGAGCGCTCAGAGCCTCACACTGGGGCGAAGGCTGACCTTCTAGCAGGACTACGACCATAAGCACACAGCCAAGACAACACAGGAGTCATCAAATCAAATCAAATCAAATCAGGAGCACAGGAGTGGCTTTGGGACAAGCCTCTGAATGTCCTCGAGTGGCCCAGCCAGAGCTCGGATTTGAACCCGATCAAACATCTCTGGAGAGACCTGAAAATAGCTGTGCAGTGATGCTCCCTATCCAACCTGACAGACCTTGAGAGGGTCTGCGGAGAAGAATGGAAAAAACTCCCAAATACAGTTGTACCAAGTTTGTAGCTTCATACCCAAGAACACTCAAGGCTGTAATCGCTGCCAAAGGTGTTTCAACAAAGTACTGAGTAAAGGGTCTGAAAACTTGAGTAAATGTGATATTTTTGTTTTTTGGAAAAAAAATCTAAAAACATGTTTTTGCTTTGTCATTCTGGGGTATTGCTTATAGATTGAAAAACGATTTCATCCTTTTTAGAATAAGGCTGTAAAGTAACTAAATGTGGAAAAAGTCAAGGGCTCTGAATACTTGCCGAATGTACAGTACATTATTAATGTATTACACAAGTTTATGGGGATTAATAAGGCCCTCACAAGCGAAATAATGAATGCTCCCTTACCACATATTAAAAATGCATATCAAAGTCATCGTTAATTAAAACCAGTAGAGAGCAATTGGGTATTGCAGTAATTAAAAATAATGTGTATTTCTTATCCAATAAAGAGAAGAGATACTGTTACGTTCCCCAGTTTCTGTGTTGTTGTGGGTTTGTATGTGTGTGTATTTCAGGAAATGGCTTCCTGGATTCCTAAGCAGCTGAATGGTCGACCCCATCGCTGATTGGAGCTCTGACCCCTCCCTCTCATCAGGGGATACAGCTCTCTTCAATTACCAACTCCTTCTCCAGCTTGATAAAAGCAAGTGTTCCTTCCCCAGGAGCACTTTTTATGTCCTGTGTTGGTTGTTGGTCAGTGAATGTTTTGTTGATATTATTTTGTAGACGCTCCTTCAGAGGTATGTGTATGCCAACAGGACTTAGTGTTATTGGTTAATGAAATTGTTCACGTAAATTATTGGTAAATTATTCTCTTTCATTTGTTCCCAGGGGGGGGAAGGGGAATGCACCTTGGGAGGGTTTAGGCAAGAGGCCTGCGGACATACATAACCCGTAGTATTTAATCTGTCTATGCACACTAGGTAAGACCTCTAGAGAGAGGATTCCTTAACTTTGACTTTCTTTGCTTTGGTTCTGTCCAGACCCTTTTCCCCACATTACCATGTTTACCTGTAAATGGTATTTTTCTCTGTCTGTCGTCCTTCCCCGCACCTACGATCACATACTTTTTAACTCCACATGGAGTTGAGATGTAGTGGGGTGTTGCATTCCCTCCTCCAAGAGGCGTACGTAACAGATACTGTATGTCCTGATGTTCATAAAATTGCAGATAATTTCTGAAGCTGTCGGCGAATGCTATACAAATGTGTCACACTTCGTTTTATTAAGCACTGCTTCATATTACAACTTTAGCATTACAAAATCAAAATTTTTCTCCCCAATTCTGTGATGCATGTACAGTACCAGTCAAACGTTTGGACACACCTACTCATTCAAGGGTTTTTCTTTATTTTTAAACTATTTCCTACATTGTAGAATAATATATAGTATAGACATATATAATTTCACAAACGTACTTTTAACAAGGCACACCTGTTAATTGAAATGTATTCCCGGTGACTACCTCATGAAGCTGGTTGACTACATGGTTGCTACGTGATTCCATATGTGTTATTTCACAGTTTTGATGTCTTCACTATTATTCTACAATGTAGAAAATAGTAAAAAGAAAAACACTGAAATGAGTAGGTGTATCCAAACGTTTGACTGGTACCGCACATTTTCACCGTTTTTATTTCACTCTGGGGTCAAACATGCACATTTTGTTTTTTACAAGTACAGGATTTTTTCCACGTGGATATATTCACACAACTAAAGCTTGTAACACCTGACCCTATCAAACAGCAAACATTGGCTGATTACTGTGTGGTTTGCCATGACTGGTGTTAGGGAACATATTCAAATGAAGGCTGTGTTTCCTAGATGAAGGTTGTGATGCCGGGATGAAGGTTGTGATGCCGGGATGAAGGCTGTGATGCCTGGATGAAGGCTGTGTGGCCTGGATGAAGGCTGTCAGGCAGCTTTTCAGCTGATATGACTGGTGAGAGAGGTTCCATTGATTTCACACTGACATACCCCCTCTATAACCCTGGTATTACATGTTGATTTGATGGCAGTGGCACCTTGTAACAAGGTCAGATTTTTGTATGAGTTATTAACATGGTAATTCACAGGTGACTTTCAAACCTATAATTACAAAACATTAGTTACTTAGTGAAAAAAGAAAGTATAATAGCAGCAGTATTTTTTTCATTTTGTGTACTGTCTGTGTGTGTGTGTACGCGTGCTTGTGTTTGTGCTTTCCTGCGTGTGTGTACACATTTGTGAGTAACTGAAACGACATAACATGATACTACATGTGTTTTGCCTTGCATATTGTTTTTAAACACCTTCATTCACATGCTCAAAATGGGCACGTGATATGGAATGTCACATGAAGAAAATCAACTTTGCTATGAAATAAACTGAGGCATTATTATTAAAAGATCAAAAAACATTTCAGAAACTTGAAAAGTTCCAGATTAGGTTCATCTGTATACTTGAATAACAAAGAAGAAAATTCTACCATAACACCATAGCAACACACGATTCTGACCTCATTGTAACCATCTAAAACAGAAGACATGATTAAGAAGAGATGCACAGGACATGACGTGAGCATGGAGATATGAATGCTGTTGTCTATAGTGCCAGCAATGCAGTGTGTTGACCACAGCTGAATATGTCAGAGTTAGGGTCAAATCCATCTAAATTAATGGATCAGGAATTAAGTCACATCTAACATTTTCATGTCCAATTAAAACTGACTGAGAGTGAAATGGAATTGACCCCTACTTTTTTTTTTCAGGGTTAGATCAGCTTTAAAACTGCAGATAGGTAGCTTTCATCAATGTAATTGTCTGCATCACTTCCAAACCCCCATATATGTTTTGCTAATATATACATACATAAATACATACATATATATATATATACAGTTGAAGTTGGAAGTTTACATACACCTTAGCCAAATACATTTAAACTCAGTTTTTCACAATTCCTGACATTTAATCCTAGTAAAAATTCCTTGTTTTAGGTCAGTTAGGATCACCACTTTATTTTAAGAATGTGAAATGTCAGAATAATAGTAGAGAGAATGATTTATTTCAGCTTTTATTTCTTTCATCACATTCCCAGTGGGTCAGAAGTTTACATACACTCAATTAGTATTTGCTAGCATTGCCTTTAAATTGTTTAACTTGGGTCAAAGGTTTCGGGTAGCCTTCCACAAGCTTCCCACAATAAGTTGGGTGAATTTTGGCCCATTCCTCCTGACAGAGCTGGTGTAACTGAGTCAGGTTTGTAGGCCTCCTTGCTCGCATACGCCTTTTCAGTTCTGCCCACAGGTTTCTATAGGATTGAGGTCAAGGCTTTGTGATGGCCACTCCAGTCCTCATTTTGCCACAACTTTGGAAGTATGCTTGGGGTCATTGTCCATTTGGAAGACCCATTAGCGACCAAGCTTTAACTTCCTGACTGATGTCTTGAGATGTTGCTTCAATATATCCACATAATTTCCCACCTCATGATGCCATCTACTTTGTGAAGTGCAACAGTCTCTCCTGCAGCAAAGCACCCCCACAACATGATGCTGCCACCCCCGTGCTTCACGGTTGGGATGGTGTACTTCGGCTTGTAAGCCTCCCCCTTTTTCCAACAAACATAACGATGGTCATTATGGCCAAACAGTTCTATTTTGTTTCGTCAGAGCAGAGGACATTTCTCCAAAAAGTATGATCTTTGTCCCCATATGCAGTTGCAATCCGTAGTCTGAATTATAAGTGCAATAATCTGTCTGTAAACAATTGTTGGAAAAATTACTTGTGTCATGCACAAAGTAGATGTCCCAATCGACTTGCCAAAACTATAGTTTGTTAACAAGAAATGTGTGGAGTGGTTGAGAAACGAGTTTTAATGACTCCAACCTAAGTGTATGTAAACTTCCAACTTCAACTGTACATACATACACTACCGTTCAAAAGTTTGGGGTCCCTTAGAAATGTCCTCATTTTCAAAAGAAAAGCACATTTTTTGTCCATTAAAATAACATCAAATTGATCAGAAATACAGTGTAGACATTGTTAATGTTGTAAATGACTAGTAGCCGCAAAACACCAGTCTCAATGTCAACAGTGAAGAGGCGACTCCGGGATGCTGGCCTTCTCGGCAGAGTTCCTCTGTCCAGTGTCTGTGTTCTTTTGCCCATCGTAATCTTTTCTTTTCATTGGCCAGTCTGAGATATGGCTTTTTCTTTGCATCTCTGCGTAGAAGGCCAGCATCTCGGTGTTGCCTCTTCACTGTTAACGTTGAGACTGGTGTTTTGTAGGTACTATTTAATGAAGCTAGACACTCTAATGTACTTCTCCTCTTGCTCAGTTGTGCACCGGGCCCTCCCGCTCCTCTTTCTATTCTGGTTAGAGACAGTTTGTGCTGTTCTGTGAAGGGAGTAGTACACATTGTTGTACCAGATCTTCGGTTTCTTGGCAATTTCTCACATGGAATAGCCTTCATTTCTCAGAACAAGAATAGACTGATGAGTTTCAGAAGAAAGTTCTTTGTTTCTGGCCATTTTCAGCCTGTAATCGAACCCACAAATGCTGAAGATCCAGATACTCAACTAGTCTAAAGAAAGACAGTTTTATTGCTTCTTTAACCAAAACAGTTTTCAGCTGTGCTAACATAATTGCAAAAGGGTTTTCTAATGATCAATTACCCTTTTAAAATGAGAAACTTGGATTATCTAACACAACATGCCATCGGAACACAGGAGTGATGGTTGCTGATAATGGGCCTCTGTACGCCTATGTAGCTATTCCATAAAAAAATCAGCTGTTTCCAGCTACACTAGTCATTTTCAACATTAACAATGTCTACACTGTATTTCTGAACAATTTGATGTTATTTTAAATGGACAAAAAATTTGCTTTTCTTTCAAAAACAAGGACATTTCTAGGTGACCCCAAACGATAGTGTACATAAGGTGAATGCACCAATTTGTAAGTCGCTCTGGATAAGAGCGTCTGCTAAATGACTTAAATGTAAATGTAAATGTACATTTTATGGACACATTCTATTTTACAATAGTTCTATTTTGTTTGTTTTTGCTCCTGTCCTTCATCTACCCTCAACCTCTCCCATCTATTTATGATGTCCATCCTATTTGCCATATCTTTCAAAATGTGCTCTTTCACAAAAGTTATTAACCTATATACGTTTTACGGGCACAGTATGTTTTACATTAGTTATCTTGTTGTTATTAGTTGTTATTAGTCCCAACCTTCAGCTCCATTCAACCCCTCCCATTTATCTCTTAACACCATCCATATTGGATTTCTATTTGCCATATATTTGTTCAACTGTGCTGTGATGTTTCACAAAAGTTCTGAACCTTTATTGTCACTGTTTCTACAGATTGTAAATTGATCTTTTAATTTTTTTGCTAAAAGTATTATTATATTATTAATCGATTGACTATGACTTTTGAGGGTTAGCTCCAGGTAAATATTGCAATTATTCAGCCATTCCTGGACCTGTGACCAAAAACAAGCTACATGGACAAATTACCTTATGATTCTGCCTCTTCGCAACAAAATCTACAGAGCTGGGTAGGTTGGATCCCCCATGTAAATAACATTCTATTGGTTGCAAGAATTTTGTATAATAATTTAAATATAAAAATTCAAAGTTTTCAATCCGTCGTTGTTTTGCGTATCAATTCATAAACCATGTGCCATGGAATCGGTACGTCAAAAATCTCTTCCCAACTATTTTGCAACCCCTACTTTACGTAGGCTCATCTTTTCAGACTATTGACACCAGGGAGATACCCAAAGTATTCCCATTACCAACCAGAAACACTAACAACAGACAACATTGATCGAGACCTCTCAACTCTGAGATCTTCTGTATTTGACAAGTCTAAAACTGCAATAAATAATATTTCAGTTCCATTTAATACAGAGTTTATAAAAAGCTTCTTCTGTTACATTTCTTTTCCTCTTTCAAGGTAACTGGAAATTGCATGTGATTGCCAAACATGCTTTCTGAGGCAGCAGAAGATGCATTGGAGGGCTTATAATTAACCACTGTGCTGATCCTAAAGGGATAGTTACCCAAATGACAAAATCACACATTGTTTTCCTTACCATGTAGCCAGTCTATGGACAAGGTACGCCAGCAATCCATCCTGTTATACACCATATGCTAATAATAAGTGCATCAAATAACATCAGCCAGCTGCTTGGGGAAGCATGAGGACAATATCACAGAAATGCTTATGGAGGCACACTAACCAGAGATTTTTATTTCATTTATTTTTTATTTAACCTTTATTTAACTAGGCAAGTCTGTTACGAACAAATTCTTATTTACAATGACGGCCTACACCGGCCAAACCCGGACGACGCTGGGCCAATTGTGAGTGAGCCGCCCTATGGGACTCCCAATCAAAGCCGGTTGTGATACAGCCTGCTACAGAGCTCATACAGGGATGGAACGTTTTCCACTCACTAACTACCCTGACTCATAGGGCTATTTTCAAGTAAGAACAATGTGTAGAATGCTTATTGAGGCTTTTTTGTATAGAAGAGCATTCTCAAAAAATGGAAGAATCTAATTGAATAATCAGTCCTACCGTCTTGACTCAAATTATATATCACTCAATTATAGGCTTACTTCAATGAGTTTCATTCTTTCATTCATATTTGCGTGATCAAATATTGTGGACTTGGTTGGTTGTTTGGCAGTGTTCAGGACCAAAGTGTTTTCGAGTTCTCAAACTTGGGGAATCTATGTTGTCGATCAATGGTAAACATTTGTTCCGTGAAATTCTCTGTGGCAAGGGAGAACAACAGAAGTCTCTAATTGGTTCAATGCCTGTTTAGAGTCTGTGGAGTATAAGGCAAGGGATGTATGTTTGTTCAAAGAGAGAAAGGAACTAAAAGCATCACGTAAACATCATTGGTAAAAAGTTGGTAAAAAGAGTCAAGCAAAGTGATACTGACTGGGCTTGATCACTCAATCAATCAATGCAGCAGGATCCACAGCAGTCACAGGGGTGTGTGTTTAGGAGTCTTCAAGGGTCCACCCGAATACCCAAGATTATATATTTTCCCTCGGGTCTGGGCCGGGTCCTGTTTGACTGACATTGGGTCTCGGGTCTATGTAACTACAGCTGAGTGGACCCGAATAGACCGGACCACAACTCTGCATAGCCTAAAGCATATTTATTTTACACTAATAAGGTGAATTGATTGACTTATAGAAGGCTTGCCCAACATATAAATACCTATTCATTAACCAGAAGGGCAAATTGGCTGATAAACATATTTTTTTGGTCACTTGGGTTTAACCGGGTCGGGTCTAGGTCTGGTTGTCGTCGGGTCAGTTCGGGTTCGGGTCTGATTGTCCTCAAGTCTGTTCAGGTCAGGGTCCAACCTTTTGGACCAGATAAGACCTCTAGTGTGTGTGTGTGTGTGTGTGTGTGTGTGTTTGAGAAGGTGAGAGAGTGGGAGAGTGGTTGAAGGGATACAGGAAAGGTCATATTATGATTGTACTGATGATGGGTAGAACACGCAAACACACACACAAATGAGGGGAACACAAGTTACCAATTGTAGAAATACCCCACCTGCTGAAGTCAGCTCCACACCATCTACTGCTGTAGAGACAGAGGGAGGGGAGGGAGGGAAGAGGGGCGCAAGAGAGGAGGGAGGAGCAAAAGAGAGAGCAGTTACTTTATTGTTAGACTTTCAAATAATACTACTAAAGGGTAACTATAAAGGCTTTAATGGTATAATACTACTAAAGGGTAACTATAAAGGCTTTAATGGTATAATACTACTAAAGGGTAACTATAAAGGCTTTAATGGTATAATACTACTAAAGGGTAACTATAAAGGCTTTAATGGTATAACTCCATCATGAACACTGAAGGTTTTGTATTTACAATATAATTATTGAACAAAGAATTTACTAATACTTCGACTGATGGATGGATGAGTCACTCAAATACTCTGTTAATAATCCTCCCACTTTGAGTCACAATGTACAGTACATCCAACACTGCGGACACAATATATTACCCCCCACCATCACAACGCAATAGCATGCATGCATACTGTATGATATAACAGGTGAGCGGGTGACAATCAACCAGACACAGTACCACAGAAAAGCCTAAATGCACACAATGCCATCATGAAATGTTAGCGCTTGGCCAAACCCCATCCCTCTCAAGGCCACCATGGCTAAAATACTGGCTACTAGCCTCTGACTAATGTGGACTCATCATTCTGGACCAGTGTACAGTAGGATTACTTTGTGAGGCATACACGGCCGAATCCCCCTCTTAATCCGATTCCTATGCCATGGGTGAGTGGCAGGGCTGAGGGCTGGGCTGTCTCCCATCGTTATCACAGCTCTCTATCTCTACCCCAATCATAAGCTAGAGCAGGCCTGCCTCAAACACGCAGACATATACCCAGCCAGACACAGAGACCCCAAGGGGAGGTGTTACTGTATATACTGTAAAGCTGTTGTTTTCCCTGGCTTTGTGGCATCTACCATGTTCTTTTTCTTGATGTAAACATGAGGTTGCAATCTAAGCAGAGTCTGTATTTCTCAGGGGTTGATTGCCTGTCTAACAATAAGGAGAGTTAGGATTACTTTCATGTGCATGTTTTCATCTTAAACACTGCATACTAATGGGAAATTAGCATGTGGGAATGGTAAGGACTACATATACCATGAGCTAGAAAGAGAGAAAAAGAAAGAGAGAAAGTGAGGAGAGCGAGAGACAGAGACAGAGACAGAGACAGAGACAGAGACAGAGAGCTATGCGAATTTCAATATTCAATTCCTTCCATTCCACACATAAAAACAGACACATTGTTTGCTTCAAATATTATTTGCTAAAGTTGCTATCGTTGGGTCCTCTCAAACACCGGGGTACCGGGCCATGTAAAACTCGCCTACTGTCTGTCTCTTTGTTTGTTAATCGCCAACCTGCCTCTAGGCCTACTACTGGTCTGAAGTGGCTCCTAGAGAGCGAGCACCAGTGAAGGTTGTGCAGCACCTCTCATCATTTGGTTTCTTCCTTTTAAGGGGTGCTTTCATTGTTTACCAGAAATACTGATGTTTGTGCTAATGTCTTTGTTTTGATGAACGTGTTCATTGTTGGCCATTGTTATGTCAAGTGTGCAATAGTATTGCCTGTGAAGTGTAGCCAAATGTGAAGTGTAGCCTTTTCATTAAAAAGATTGGCTACCAGTTTAAATGTGTGAATGGTTTGTGCCAGGCTAGGGCAGGTCCTGTGATGTCCATTCTCTTCTCTAACTGTCATTACCTTACAGTCCAAGGTGTATGAATTCAGAGACAGACTGGATATATTTAGCCATTCTTGAGTGACAAACTTCAAGGCCCAATGCAGCTATTTTTTTGTCAATATTGTAGCGACCCGCACAGACAGCTGTGTGTTATGTGTTAGGCTAGTAGGTGGTTGTGTTGTACTGACCAGTACCCAGTGTTCGCGGGGTCCGACATGCCAATCAACCTGCTATCTGCCAATCACGGGAATGCCTGGAATGTTCTGATGCCGGGCATCCTGGCGGTTGGCGGAGTGGCGTGGAGGGGGGTTGGGCAGGGGGATGGAGCATTGGAAGTTAAGACCAGGTTTAGCCTTTGTTCTCCCTCTTTACGTCTGGGCTTCACAAGAGAAGGTCACGATTGGCTTGTGGGTTATCTGTCATTTATTTGGCGTGTGCTACGGCCCAAACAGTAGCCTGTGTAAAGTTGGTTTAATAAACCGTCAATTCGCAAACTCAAGCCTCTGTCTGGACAATTGTTCATTTATGATCTTGTCAGGTCATTACAATATCAAATAACTTCTGGGTAATAATTAAGCACCTTACTGTAATAGATTTCCATTAAAATGGGGGAAAAAACTATTTCTCAAGCAATAGTTTTAAAGACACTTGAGCAGGGTACTGTTTAAAACGTGTTGAACATGTTGAGCATTTTAGCTAAATACAATACTGAGAGAGAGAGAGAGACACATGGAACAGACTCAATTTCCTTTTCACAAAATCAAACATCAACATTGTCTCTGACAATATTCTCTGGAGGGACCCTAGTCCTAAAAATACACTCACATTCTCAGACAGACGCTAAATCATCTCCAAGGGTTCTAGTACCTTGCACATTACCACGCTAATCCAATAAACGGAGTCTGCTTTATGTCTTCTTGTCAGTCCTTTTAACCCATGACTCGTTACTAGTGGTAAGAGTTGTTCCTGTTTTCCTGTTGGCTCGTCCAATGTTCTATCATCTGGACAGTGTCATAGCGGTGATTACTAAAGATGAGAGTTGCTATAAAACACACACGCATAAACACACACATAAGAATGCCAGTAAACAGATGCATATGAATGAACATCCATAAATAAATGCACCGAAAACCACAGCTCATGAGTAACTGAGGACAAAGACAGTGAAGAAGCTAAAACTAGGAAGTTGATCTCCTGCTATCCCATATGTCTGGCATGAGAAGCTCCTCGTGGATGTTTCCCATGCACCAGAAGACTCCTCTGATCCCAAGACCAAGAGACTAAACACATTCCACAGTTCTCTTATTGTGGTTTCCCTTGTGTCCCTTTCTCTTCAGCCACTGTAAAGACCAACACATGCATGTACGCACACACCTACCCACACACACACACACACACACACACACACACACACACACTAGAGGTCTTCTCTGGTCCAAAAAGTTGGACCCTGACCTGAACGGACCCTGTCCTGGACAGCTCACGCAAAAACATGGCCAGAGGACTGACGTGTGAGTCTGTGTGTGTATCTATGTAAGTTTGTGTGTGTGTATATATATATGTAAGTGTGTGTGTGTGTGTGTGTGTGTGTGTATACATCTAAGTATGATTATTTCCACAGTATGATGTTGTTGTAGCTAGTTGGATGAAGATATTCTCTGTAATGTTATTTTATTGTGGCTTGCCAAGAAAAACATACTGTATCATTGACTTTGCTCAGCTCAATACAATTTTGACTGGGGTTATAACAAACAATCTTAACTCCAGCCATATACACTAAGTATACCAAACATTAGGAACAACTTCCTAATATTGAGTTGCACCCCCCTTATGCCCTCAGAACAGCTTCAATTTGTCGGGGCATGGACTCTACAAGGTGTCGAACATGTTTGACAGGGATGCTGGCACATGTTGATTCCAATGCTTCCCACAGTTATGTCAAGTTGTCTGGATGTCATTTGGGTGGTGGACCATTCTTTATACACACGGGAAACTTTTTAGTGTGAAAATCCCGGCAACGTTGCAGTTCTTGACACAAACCGGTGCACCTGGCACCTACTACCATACCCTGTTCAAAGGCACTTAAATATTTTGTCTTGCCTATTTACCCTCTGAATGGCACACATATACAATAAATGTCTCAATTGTTTCAAGGCTTTAAAATCCTTATTCTCCCCTTCATCTACACTAATTGAAGTGGATTTAACAAGTGACATCAATAAGGGATCATAGCTTTCACCTGGATTCACCTGGTCAGTCTATGTCATGGAAAGAGCAGGTGTTCTTAGGATTTTTCCCAGTTGTTAACACACGTTTGCTGAAACTACATCTCAGGTACTCAAAAATCACAAAACAGTTAGCCAATTTCCCCAAATCCCACAGACCCCTTGCTAAATGAAACACTGTAATCAAAATCACAGCGATGTACTCCCTGCTCAAAATGAAACTCTGCACACAAATGAGACATACACATATCAAATGAATCTAACTTAGTGACAACCGAGATCACACTAATGTGAAATATTCAAAACATTATTATCAGAACCTATTTCAGTGTAAAGACTAAGACTTTGTTGTTACAGTATACTGTATATTGTTTGTGTGTACTCAAGCAAGAACGTTTTATATTTAACATTACTCAATACATGTCAAACAGCATACTGTAAGCACACATTCAGTAAATATATTTTGCATATGCAAAGGAAGAAAAGTAGGCCTATTTGTACTACTGTAGTGTATGTTATATCAATTGTACGGAATAGATAAAGAAACTGTCAAAATACAATACAATCTAAATCATAAGTCAAGAAACAAAATCAGTCATGTCTGTTGTTTTGGTCCGGCCACAGATTTTCATCAACATCACAGGAGATATTCTCCTTGGCCAGACAGCGGGGGAAATATCTTCTGGCAGGACGCATCCACCACAGAACTCTGCTGGAATGTCACCACAGGCCTCCTCCATTGCCTGGAGAAGGGCCATCCGTTCATGAGGTTTGTGATCATACACCTTCCACCGCCATGCTGAAAACAACTCCTCAATGGGGTTGAGAAATGGGGAATATGGTGGGAGATAGAGAATTGTAAACCTGGGATGGTCATGGAACCAGCTGCAGACCTGAGCAGCCCGATGGAAACTCATGTTGTCCCAAATTAGAATATACATTTGCTGCTCAGGATCACCTGGCCCTCTCTGCTCTGGCTTAAAAAGATTGTCATGTAAGGTGTTCAGGAAATGAAGGAGATGGGCAGTGTTGTATGTTCCAAAGGTGGCATGGTGGTGGAGGACCCCATTGTGGCTCATAGCTGCGCATATGGTGACATTTCCCCCTCACTGGCCAGTTACTTCAATGATGGCGTGTTGACCAATGATGTTCCCTCCTCGTCTTCGCTAAATTGAATCCAGCCACATCTATGAAAATTAGTTCCTGGGGGATGGGACTTGCAAAGGTAGAGCATTGTTTGTTATATGTTTGTTATAGAACTGCAATCTGAGTATAAAGCAAAACATGTGCCAATAGTATTGCAGATTTGGTGTCTGGTTCTGCCAAATGAGTTACAGGTTTGTGTCATTGTGCCTCATGGGCCAGTTTCAGTGTGTAAGCAATTGGGAAAAACTGTCATGTTTTGTATACTCAGTGTATCGTTACATTGGAGAACTAACAAACGCTAAAAATAAACTATTGTGAACTATTGTTCTCATGTTATCTTCCCAATGCCTCCAAACATTTCTCAGTATATTGTAGATAAATACTAATGTATTTTTTTTCTTTGTTTGGTAAGAATGGCTTACAGCAAGACATTTTACAGTATAAGATTCTACGAAATATGACTTAATATGTCATTTCTCCAGCACCACAATAGAAATAAAACTCCAAGCAATGCCGACAGCATTATGAAACCTCTCAAAGTCTTAAACATAATGGGAAATGTTCCAACCTCACTTTTCTTAAAATTTGCAAAAGCTCATTAAGAAAAAAAGACTTGACTATTGCATTCATTGAGCAGTCATATAACTTGCAAACGTTGTATCCTGTCAAAATCATCACTCTCTAAATGTTAGAAAATTGCACCGTTTTGTAATGAATTACAGCTGGTAAGATTTGCCTCTTCCACTACAATTGTAGCCTAGGGGACTTCTTTTGTGAGAAGTTTGAGTGGCAGTAACTGCAAAGTGCATTTCCAGAGCTTTGTGTCTGTGTCTGTCTACGCTTCAAAAAAGAAAAGAAAACTTTCATAGAGGCGAGACTTTTTCAAAGTTAGTAGGCTTTCTGCTGGTGATGTATGCATTGTGCTCAGCAATTTTAACTGTCACTGTCTATGAATAAACTAAAGTTAACTCGAAAAGGTAAACAAAGTTGGGACCAAAGGCTTGACTTCTGCTTGCCAATAGTGGCCATGTTTTTGTATTGCCAGCCAGCCTGTTTCATGATGGCAGAGCGCGTGTGCCAGTAAGCCACAGCAGATGTTGCCTGCTTGGATAGTGCAGTTTATGAGATGCTTTAGAGTTGCTGAAAAACAGCAAGTACTGACACACACATTAGTGACATAGGAGTACTCAGGAAGTAGATGGAAGGATAATGCCTGTCTATATGGAATGGTATTCAGGCCAAATAAGCTCAAATAAGTAATCATATCATAATTCATGCTTGTCTGAGACCTACATACTGACAAATCCAATATGTTCAATACGGACAAATCCCAAGCAGTGACAGTGTATTTATAAAATGCTAAAAGCGATATTATACTTAAGGAGTTGCCAGACTTGTAAAATAAGTTCAGTACATGTCAACACTGATCAAAACCGCAATAATCATACCTCTGTATTTGTGCAGCAGACTGATAACGTTTCAAAAAAGTTTCGGATAAAAATCCTATGAAAATACAGTTCTTAGCAACCCTTTTCGGATGTTTCAAAAAATATCCCAAACATGTTATTGCCGTACCAGCCATTCTGGCCAACTTCTCCTGTAGAAACATTTAACAGTCCATGTCAGAGTGATTTAAGGCCGTGTGTTCTGAGACTTCTGGTTGTGTCTCTTCAAATCTGACTTTCTTCAACTGCACACTCAGCTATTGTGCTTTGCTTTGCATTTTGTTGTAATTTGTTTCTATTTGTCCTTAATTGTTTCTCACTTTAAACCACTGTGTGCACTAAACCAATGTGCTATGGTTATGTGTACTGAGTCATGGAAATAATGTTTGTTATGCAAAGGAGCTGCATATTAGGCCTAACACTTGTTTCATACCCTGTATACTTCAATTTGTATGCAGCTTAGTGAATATATTTTCAATGGAGAGCTGCTCATTGATTAATAGACCAAGAAGTAGACATAGGATCATAAATATGTGATATATCTCTTCGTTTACGTGCCAATTGTTGCATTCATTTTCTGAGGCAAATTAATACATTGGCTGAAAATGTTCTGTCTAAGGAGTGGTCAGATGGTCTGAGTTGAGCTCCAAATAAAACACAGACTAATATCAAGAGTCCAAACCGCTCCTACCCAAGAACAACAAAAAGTTCACAGAAAGAAAAACCCCATGAAATGGCATGTCCATTTAGGGCCATCTTTACAAAAAGTCATGTCAATTTCCAAATGTTAGCTAGGTACAACATTATCCTTGCAAGTCATCACACATCGAAATGAAATACATCAATGATAATAATATAGAATTTGTCAGGACTAAAAGGATTATGGAAAACATTCTCATTGTCTAGCTTACTTTCTGTATTCTACACTTTTGCCTAATACCCAGTATTCCAGGGAGAGCCTTTAACCATAGACAATATATCAGTTATATACTGTATATACATCGTGCTTTAGAATCTAATTGATTCCGGCAAAAGGTTCTCCATATGGAAATCATCAATTATTGAGTCTGCGAAAAGGCACTAGTGATGACTTTTTCAAAGGGATCCCCTCCTCTCTGCCTGAGATGGTACTGTCCGTGGCATGATACGACTGCCCTGGGGCAGATTGGCTTCATCTGAATGACCATCCTTAAGACCCTCCATAATGTAAATGGATACCAGCCAAGTCGTCCAGCAGAGGCCAGAAATTACCCCAATGTATACTGAGGAGATACAGGGAACCATGCGTAGTGCACATATACAAAACCCCACAGACATCTATGGGTGGATACGTTAGAATAATCGCACGATGCATTTGCCCGACAGTGGGCCACGAAATAGACATGGTTACCATAACGTAAACAAAATCTGCCCATACACACTGCGGAAAAATAAAGGGGTGTTTGAGCAAGTTATCTGTGGTTGTAGATATGCAGGCATTGTATTATGGCCTGAGTTCATTTTTTTACTGTACTCAGATCACCATTACTTCCACAGACATTTCAGTCACTTAGCAACACTCTTGTCCAGAACAACTAGGGTTAAGTACCTTGCTCAAGGACATGTCAACATTTTGTTCACATAGTCGGCTCTGGGATTTGAATCAGCCTCCTTTCAGTTAACCGCTAGGCTAACTGCTGCCCAAGACAGATAGCGTATCATTACTCAAAAGGATGTGGCATGGATTGCACAAACCATTTTTACCAACAGTGATTTTTTATGATTCCATGACTGATTTAATGAAGAAAGGGAAATTAAAGAAAATAGGAACATGCTTACTAGGAGATCTGAATAATCTGAATCTTAATAATCAAATCACTTTGCCGTTGTCAAATTTCTTGAACAATCTGACTCATTGAGTCAGCTGATGAGGAAAATACCAGGTAGTGCAGCATTCAGCTAGCAGTGGGTCAGAGTGATGACAGCTTTTGGATGGCCTCGGACTCATGAAAGAACCAAAGCACTGTAGTTTCACAGCAGTACTAACAGCCCCAGTCAGAGCGCTCTGCTTCTGTCCAGAAGTAGTACATAAGGGGGACCACCTCACATCTCTCAGACCTGGTTCACATACAGTACTTTCAAAATACTTGAGAAACTCTTGATTGCCTGGTACAATGTAAAGAAATAGAATAGTCCCAAAAAGTACCAACTGTCCACCCTGCACTCCGCTCATAAATATAACCAGTCAACTGTAAAGTACAGTATATTTTAAACGGACCGGTGGTACATTCAGGCATACGAATTGACTGGTGTTTAGATACATCATGGTGTCTATGACCTCGATGAATAACTTATTCCTTATGTGACTGGTCAAATCCTTGAGCATTGAGAGACTGACAGTGATGTCTGAACAATGCTGAGCAGTGCTGACGAGTGAGGTGTGACGTCATAGACGGGTAACGCATATCACTCCTGCTATGTGCCCACCGGCCCACGGCCCAATGACAAGGTCACAACCAATCTGGTTAATGGATCTTATCTCCATTAAGCAGTGTGGCATCAGGAGTGACAGTGCTGTCACCACTAATTCTGGCAGCCCAGACACCACTCTCAGAGACTGAAAAATCCTGTTTGTGTCTGTCAAGTGGCCTAGTGGAGAACCTAGGACACGATAACTTCGTGTTGGAGATTTCGTGTGTCCTATTGGCTTAACATTCCAGTGTTGCAGAAGGCCAACTGACACAATTAATATGTGTCTACAGTAAAATTGGTCCAGTCATTGTTATAATAAAAAGCAGTTTACTTTAATGCAGCCACATAACTGTCTATGAATTTATTTATTTATTTTTATTTCACCTTTATTTAGCCAGGTAGGCTAGTTGAGAACAAGTTCTCATTTGCAACTACGACCTGGCCAAGATAAAGCATAGCAATTCGACACATACAACAACACAGAGTTACACATGGAATAAACAAAACATACAGTCAATAATACAGTAGAAAAAAAGAAAACAAAAGTCTATATACAGTGAGTGCAAATGAGGTAAGATAAGTGAGTTAAGGCAATAAATAGGCCATGGTGGCGAAGTAATTACAATATAGCAATTTAACACTGGAATGGTAGATGTGCAGAAGATGAATGTGCAAGTAGAGATACTGGGGTGCAAAGGAGCAAGATAAATAAATAAATACAGTATGGGGATGAGGTAGATAGATGGGCTGTTTACAGATGGGCTATGTACAGGTGCAGTGATCTGTAAGCTGCTCTGACAGCTGGTGCTTAAAGCTAGTGAGGGAGATGTGAGTCTCCAGCTTCAGTGATTTTTGCAGTTCATTCCAGTCATTAGCAGCAGAGAACTGGAAGGAAAGGCGACCAAAGGAGGAATTGGCTTTGGGGGTGACCAGTGAGATATACCTGCTGGAGCACATGCTACGAGTTGGTGCTGCTATGGTGAGCAGTGAGCTGAGATAAGGCGGGGCTTTACCTAGCAGAGACTTGTAGATAACCTGTAGCCAGTGGGTTTGGCGACGAGTATGAAGCGAGGGCCAACCAACGAGAGCGTACAGGTCGCAGTGGTGGGTAGTGTATGGGGCTTTGGTGACAAAACGGATGGCACTGTGATAGACTGCATCCAATTTGTTGAGTAGGGTGTTAGAGGCTATTTTATTGATGACATCGCCGAAGTCGAGGATCAGTAGGATGGTCAGTTTTACGAGGGTATGTTTGGCAGCATGAGTGAAGGATGCTTTGTTGCGATATAGGAAGCTGATTCTAGATTTAATTTTGGATTGGAGATGCTTAATGTGAGTCTGGAAGGAGAGTATACAGTCTAACCAGACACCTAGGTATTTGTAGTTGTCCACGTATTCTAAGTCAGAGCCGTCCAGAGTAGTGATGCTGGACGGGCGGGCAGGTGCGGGCAGTGATCGATTGAATAGAATTAATTTAGTTTTACTTGCATTTAAGAGCAGTTGAAGGCCACGGAAGGAGAGTTGTATGGCATTGAAGCTCGTCTGGAGGTTAGATAACACAGTGTCCAAAGAGGGGCCAGAAGTATACAGAATGGTGTCGTCTGCGTGGAGGTGGATCAGAGAATCACCAGCAGCAAGAGCGACATCAATGATGTATACAGAGAAGAGAGTCGACCCGAGAATTGAACCCTGTGGCACCCCCATAGAGACTTCCAGAGGTCCGGACAACAGGCCCTCCGATTTGACACACTGAACTCTATCAGAGAAGTAGTTGGTAAACCAGGTGAGGCAATCATTTGAGAAACCAAGGCTGTCGAGTCTGCCAATAAAAATGTGGTGATTGACAGAGTCGAAAGCCTTGGCCAGGTCGATGAATACGGCTGCACAGTAATGTCTCTTATCGATGGCGGTTATGATGTCGTTTAGGACCTTGAACGTGGCTGAGGTGCACCCATGACCAGCTCTGAATCAGTGACAGATGTACGTTTTGATTGATGTCATGCAGTAAATGTGCATCAAAGAATATTACTTGATTTGTATGTTTTGAGTTAAGCATGTCATAAATAAAGAGCAACAGTATATACTGTAGAGCGAGATATATGTATATTAAAATGTCATCAAACATCATAATCACTGGAGATGGAGGCTTGTCAGACCATAAAATGACTTGTTTTGTTTATGAAACCTCCCATTGTGGGATACTGCGATTGATGCTCACAGGACAATAACAGGCTGGGGAAATCTCGGTTGGTTTGGTTTGACTATTGTATGAGTTCTGAGAATGAACTTCCCATGGAGTCATTCACAGTAAGCCCAATGTAAAGAATTACATCAAACTGACATTCTTATTATCATTTGGTTATGTATTTTTTCCAGGAAATTAGAGTGAGTGACAAATACGGGCACAACTCTAGTTGTAGATCCACCTCTGGTTGTGATGGGGTCGTCCAATCACAGTCACTCATTCCTTTGCCAAACACCTGTAATTGGCCAATTAAATCAGACAATTAGTGAGGCCCTAGGAATAATACAATGCATTGGCAAATTAAAAAGATGGTTGAGTTGGCTGGTGTTTATAAAAATACCACCTTGTTGTGGGTATTAAGCTAATATAATTATTAATTAGAACTATTAATGTGACAGAATCTTCAAGAACCAACCATATTGTTGGAATTGATTAGCAGAAAAACGAAGACTATTCTCTCTCTCTCGCTGAGAAGCAAATGTTCCACATTCCTCCTATACATCATCATTCCTCCATTTGATTGTTCCATAACAGAACATGTTGAGACTGACGTGATCAGGACGCACAGTTTGAAATATCGAAACGAACTCTGAACCAACTATATTAATTTCAGGACAGGTTGAAAAGCATTAAACATTTATGGCAAATTAGCTAGCTAGCTCGCTGTTGCTAGCTAATTTGTCCTGGGATAAAAACATTTGGTTGTTATTTTACCTGAAATGCACAAGTTCCTCTGCTCCGACAATTAATCCACAGATAAAAGGGTAAACCGAGTTTGTTTCTAGTAATCTCTCCTCCTTCAGGCTACTTCTTCTTCCTTGGACTTTATATGGCGGTTGGCAACCAACTTTAAGGTGCATTACCACCACCAACTGGACTAGAGTGTGTACCGCAGTTCATCTTTCAATCACCCACGTGGGTATATGCTACTAAAAACCAATGAGGTGATGGGAGAGGCGGGACTTGCAGCGCCTCAAGCGTCACAAATAGAACCAAGTTCTATTTTAGCGGCTGGCTACGCAGACGCTCGTTGATACACGCGAGCAGTATGGGTGCAATGACTGAATAACATGCATGTGTACATTTTTTATTTTTTTATTTTGCACACATTACTCACGCAGGTGTGGTCAGCATGTTAGAGTGGGTGGGTTGAGCAGAAAATTGTATCAATAGTTGGAAGTCATGCGGAAACAAAGAGATAAAGTGGTCAGAGGTGACAACACTACGCTTCTGTTAGAGGGTCTTCACACTTACTAGAGTTTTCACAAAAATACGCTCGGCTACACATATTAGTCTATGTAAACGTGCAAACCTCTCACGTCTTGACCACTACCTCAGGAGGGAGGGCACAACACCCGCCCAATAGTTGCGCCGCTTTAGGCAGGGGAGCGTAAACAGAATTGTCTCTTTCATTTAATAGCAGAGCCATGTTTTTGAAACAGTTGAAATGTATATTTTCTTAATTTTTGAGACTTGTTTTATTTAGTTTTTACCTCTAATTGTATTAACAAACTGTTACTTTCTGAAATCGTCGCTGTAGCTTTAAATCTCAACTGGATTTTTTTTGCTTGACTGCCCTGAGTACTTCCCAGAGAATTTCAATGTTTTCTGTCACACTTTGCTTTTACTTTATATAATGACATCCACAATGTTGATCAAATGAAGCCTGGTTAAACCTAAGAGCTTCTATCTCATTCATCTAATAGCCAGCACATTGATTTGAGGATGCAGAAATGATTTACTTTAGCTAGCTAGCTAGCTAATGTTACATAGCTGTGTAGCCTATATTATAATATTAATGACACTGTATGATAATGTTCATTATTGATATGCTAACATTACTTGATCATGAAGGATGTTGAAGGATGATGTTAGCTAGCTAGCAGAAGTTGGCTGTGTATTGTCAGCTAATTTAATGTGTACGGACAAGAAAATAAATCCTTTAATTGTCTGCACATACTGAATTGTTGCATTATTCAAGAGTGTAATATGGTTTGGTTGCATTATTCAATAGTCTAATATGTTTTAGAATAAAAATTGCTCGGACTCTGAAATAGCTTATAGTTAGCTACTGTGATATTTACTGTTAATTTGAGTTGCGGACCCAGAGTGTCACATTGACAGTCACAACGAAAGGTAAAGCAAGGAGGACTACGTAATCCAATTACAAAAATGAAGTAATTTTAATCAGCCTGGATTACTTACTTTAAAACAATTTGTAATCTGATTACAGTTACACTCTTAAAAACAGCTCATTACATTCTAGATTAAGGGGAAATTCTGGAACCCTATTTTGATAGAAAAATAAGAACAACAATTCCCTAGTCAAAACCCAAATTCATAACAATCACTGGTTAAGGTTGCAAATCAAAATATCTGGAATCATGATTCCGTGCTTCAACATGATGTTACAATAAACAATGTGTTAATTTAAATGTAACATTTTAGTAGTCTTTAGTTTACTAAACTTCTTAATGAAACTCTTTGAATGACTTTTATAAGATGATGAGGCTACAAATATTTTCTATTGCATGATCCCACAGCAATTGTGGTGCAATCAAATCATGTGCTGGTGCCACCAACTGAAAATGTTAGTATGGAGCCCTGTGATTATGCTCTAACACATAGAATAGAACATATGAATTAAAGGATCTTTAGGCTCTCACACTAATCCCCAATTTGTAAATACTCATGTTACTAAATAAAAACAATCTATATTAAAGTATTACAAATTATCAAAATGTCATCAGATTGTTACTCATTTTGAGTAATCCAAATGATTACATTACCGATGACTTTATTTCAAAAAAATTCACAGTAACGGATTACATTTTTCATGTAATCCGCCCAACCCTGTCCACAAACCACTACCTGCTACGTTGACATGTGGCTTTGGTCAAATAAAATAAAACAATGCACTCTTAAGAATGAGCTTTGAATCTCTGTTACCAATCATCTGGCTCATATTAGAGATACTGTCACGCCCTGACCTTAGTGCCTTTGTTATGTCTCTATTTTGGTTTGGTCAGGGCGTGAGTTGGGGTGGGCATTCTATAATTGGCCGAGTGTGGTTCTCAATCAGAGGCAGCTGTCTATCGTTGTCTCTGATTGAGAACCATACTTAGGTAGCCTCATCCCACCTGTGTTTTGTGGGTAGTTGTTTTCTGTTGTGTGTCTGCACCAGCCAGAACTGTTTCGGTCGTTCTCTTTGTTATTTTTGTTATGTCAGTGTTCATTAAATAAATATGGACATGTACCACGCTGCACTTTGGTCCTCTCCTTCCAACAGCAGTTACAGATACATTACATCAAATTAGATGTATTTATAAAGCCCTTTCTACATGAGCAGATGTCACAAAACTATTGTACTGAAACCCAGCCTAAAACCCCAAACACCAAGCGGAGTGTCTTTGAAAGATCTTGAAACCAAATAGTAATGCTTTGCAAGTAAAACATAATATATTTTTGTAATCTTCTTCGGGTTGCTTTCCTATTAAAATGTGTCCTAAGACAAAATAGAGGAAAATGTGTATGATTTTTTTTTTTTATGTACAATAGCATAGTGGATAAATCATTTTTTTATAGCCCTTTTAGGGGATAAATGTTTTTGGCAACCTGAATAAAATCTAAAATTGAGCATCAAATTACTCTTTCAAGCCTAAGAAAAGGTCTAAGAAAAACACATTTCTGGGACTGACAGGAAGAATATATTTACCCTTTCAGCTCAGGCCAATTGTCAGACACATCCACTTCCTGATCACGAGCAATCATCTGCCTTCTACTTTTAATCAATATGTTTTCCACATCTGCTTTCGTGTGTGTCTGTGAGAAAACAATTGTATATCAGCATGGATGTGCTCAATATCACTCTCTGTTCCACAAACATCCTGTTGGAGTAGCGTCATACAAAGGAACTGCTGTGACTCTAATGAGGAACATCCCATCTACACATGGCAATAAAAACTATTCTGTTTGTAGCCACATTCTGTGTGATATGATAGTTTTGGCTGGGTGTAGGCGCCATACAAGAGATGCATTGTGGGTCGAGTCGCAGCCTGAAGTTGACACATCGGTCAATTAATGCAATGGGACACCCAATCAATTCAAATCTCTGTACATTTCTAAAGAAAAGATGGCAAATGGCAGTTGCACATTTCTGGAAATCCTTTGTCATAGAGACACAGAAGAGCTTATTAACCCCATTGTGTTTTAAATAATTATTCACTTCTTGTTCTGGTACATCAAATTCACTCTACTACAACCCCAAATGTCTTAAAGCTAACATTTACTGCAAGCAGAGCTAAGAATCTGTCAGATGCTACAGAGTCTCCCCAGAGAGTTAGGGAGAAAGCAGACTCCAGATGTCATACAGTAGCTATTGTGCTGTTGAGCGGTATTATGAAAAGACTTTACACAATGGTGTCACACCCTGGCCTTAGTTATCTTTGTTTTCATTATTATTTTAGTTAGGTCAGGGTGTGACATGGGGAAGTATGTGTTTTGGTTTGTCTAGAGGTTTGTAGGTTTAATGGGGCAATGTCTTGTCTAGGTGTTTGTATGTCGATGGCTGCCTGGATTGGTTCTCAATTAGAGACAGCTGTGGTTTATTGTCTCTAATTGGGAGCCATATTTAAGGCAGCCATGGGCATCATGTGTTTGTGGGTAATTGTCTATGTGTAGTGTTTGTGTCAGCACTATTTGTCTGTATAGCTTCACGGTCGTCATTTTGTTAGTTTGTGTATAGTGTTCGTTTTCGTGTTTTTCTCTCTTCCACAATAAAAAGATGTATTTTGCACACGCTGCGCCTTGGTCCAATCTCTCACAAGAAGACGATCGTGACAGAATTACCCACCAATCTAGGACCAAGCGGCGTGTCAAGCGGCAACAGGACCCACCTACACAGGATTCATGGACATGGGAGGAGATACTGGATGGTAAGGGACCTTGGGCACAACCGGGAGAATATCGCCTCCCTCGTGAAGAGCTGGAGGCAGCTAAAGCCGAGAGGAGGCGATATGAGGAGGCAGCACGGAAGCAAGGCTGGAAGCCCGTGAGTACAACCCAAAAATTTCTTGGGGGGGGCCTTAAAGGGAGTGTGGCGAAGTCAGGTAGGAGACCTGCGCCTACTCCCTGTACTTACCGTGGAGAGCGAGAGTACGGGCAGACACCGTGTTACGCAGTAGAGCGCATGGTGTCTCCTGTACGCGTGCATAGCCCGGTTCGGTACATTCCAGCTCCACGTATCGGCCGGGCTAGATTGAGCGTTGAGCCGGATGTCATGAAGCCGGCCCAACGCATCTGGCCACCAGTGCGTCTCCTCGGGCCGGCTTACATGGCACCAGCCTTACGCATGGTGTCCCCGGTTCGCCTACATAGCCCGGTGCGGGTTATTCCACCTCCCCGCACTGGTCGGGCGACGGGGAGCATACAACCAGGTAAGGTTGGACAGGCTCAGTGCTCAAGGGAGCCAGTACGCCTGCACGGTCCGGTATTTCCGGCGCCACCTCCCCGCTCCAGCCCAGTACCACCAGTGCCTACACCACGCACCAGGCTTCCTGTGCGTCTTCAGAGCCCTGTGCCTCCTCCACGCACTAGCTCTATGGTGCGTGTCTCCAGCCCTTTACCACCAGTGCCTACACCACGCACCAAGCCTCCTGTGTGTCCCCAGAGTCCTGTGCGTCCTGTTGCTGCTCCCCGCACTAGCCCTGAGATGCGTGTCCTCAGCCCGGTACCACCAGTTCCGGCACCACGCACTAGGCCTAATGTGCGTCCCCAGGGTCCAGCATGCCCTGTTCCTTCTCCCCGCACTAGCCCTGAGATGCGTGTCCTCAGCCCGGTACCTCCAGTTCCGGCACCACGCATCAGGCCTACAGTGCGTCTCAGCCGGCCAGAGTCTGCCGTCTGCCCAACGGCGCCTGAACTGCCCGTCTGCCCAACGGCGCCTGAACTGCCCGTCTGCCAAACGGCGCCTGAACTGCCCGTCTGCCAAACGGCGCCTGAACTGCCCGTCTGCCAAACGGCGCCTGAACTGCCCGTCTGCCCAACGGCGCCTGAACTGCCCGTCTGCCCAACGGCGCATGAACTGCCCGTCTGCCCAACGCCGTCTGAACTGTCCGTCTGCCAAGCGCCGCATGAACTGCCCGTCTGTACTGAGTATTCAAAGCCGCCCGTCTGTACTGAGCCTGCAAAGCCGCCCGTCTGCCATGAGCCTTCAGAGCCGTCCGCCAGACAGGAGCCGCTAGAGCCTTCCGCCAGACAGGAGCCGCTAGAGCCTTCCGCCAGACAGGATCAGCCAGAGCCTTCCGCCAGACAGGATCAGCCAGAGCCTTCCGCCAGACAGGATCAGCCAGAGCCTTCCGCCAGACCACGACCAGTGCCAGAGCCGCCACCGTGGACAGACGCCCACCCAGACCCTCCCCTAGACTTTATGCTGGTGCGCCCGGAGTTCGCACCTTAAGGGGGGGGGGGTTATGTCACACCCTGGCCTTAGTTATCTTTGTTTTCATTATTATTTTAGTTAGGTCAGGGTGTGACATGGGGAAGTATGTGTTTTGGTTTGTCTAGGGGTTTGTAGGTTTAATGGGGTAATGTCTTGTCTAGGTGTTTGTATGTCGATGGCTGCCTGGATTGGTTCTCAATTAGAGACAGCTGTGGTTTATTGTCTCTAATTGGGAGCCATATTTAAGGCAGCCATGGGCATCATGTGTTTGTGGGTAATTGTCTATGTGTAGTGTTTGTGTCAGCACTATTTGTCTGTATAGCTTCACGGTCGTCAGTTTGTTATTTTGTTAGTTTGTGTATAGTGTTCGTTTTCGTGTTTTTCTCTCTTCCACAATAAAGAGATGTATTTTGCACACGCTGCGCCTTGGTCCAATCTCTCACAAGAAGACGATCGTGACAAATGGATTTATAGTGTTTCCAAATGAACTTTGCAGAATATTCCACATAAATACAGAACAGAGAATAGGACGTATTGCTTGGATTGCAAAAATGGCTTGTAAAATCTGTTATAATATACAAATGCCAGTCAGCTCCTGCTCTCCACTCCTCTAAAAGTCACTGTAGTTGTATTCTGGTGAACATGTGGTTGGGTCAAAGCCCCAGCTTCTAGCATTTTACTTTTTTATGACTTTTAAAGCCATACAGTATGTGTAAATAAAACATAAAGCAAATCCTAATAAACCAAATACACGGAGAGAGAGAGAGAATGTGTGTTTGAGAAAGAGAGGGAATAATCTAATGTTTCTGTTTATTTCACTTTAGTTTATTATCTATTTCACTTGCTTTGGCAATGTAAACATATTTTTACCATGCCAATAAAGCCCATTGAATTGAGAGAAATGAGCTGAGAGAGAGAGATGAGATAAGAGGGAGAGAAATATTTTGTCTCTATAACAGAGAACAAACAGCAAAAACATATACATGATCAAATAGCAATCTTAGAATCAACTAATCGACTACCAGAACACACTGGATTCTCCAATTACATTAAATGAACTACATGACAAAATACACTGCTCAAAAAAATAAAGGGAACACTTAAACAACACAATGTAACTCCAAGTCAATCACACTTCTGTGAAATCAAACTGTCCACTTAGGAAGCAACACTGATTGACAATAAATTTCACATGCTGTTGTGCAAATGGAATAGACAAAAGGTGGAAATTATAGGCAATTAGCAAGACACCCCCAATAAAGGAGTGATTCTGCAGGTGGTGACCACAGACCACTTCTCAGTTCCTATGCTTCCTGGCTGATGTTTTGGTCATTATTGAATGCTGGCGGTGCTCTCACTCTAGTGGTAGCATGAGACGGAGTCTACAACCCACACAAGTGGCTCAGGTAGTGCAGCTCATCCAGGATGGCACATCAATGCGAGCTGTGGCAAGAAGGTTTGCTGTGTCTGTCAGCGTAGTGTCCAGAGCATGGAGGCGCTACCAGGAGACAGGCCAGTACATCAGGAGACGTGGAGGAGGCCGTAGGAGGGCAACAACCCAGCAGCAGGACCGCTACCTCCACCTTTGTGCAAGGAGGAGCACTGCCAGAGCCCTGCAAAATGACCTCCAGCAGGCCACAAATGTGCAAAATCCTCTGCATTATCATTAACAGCAGACTCATACATTTCCTCAGCAAAAACAATGTACTGAGCAGATGTCAAATTGTCTTTTTAACAAATTACTGTATAACAGACCATGTATTCACCCTGCACACCCTAACTGACAAACAAACCAAAACAAAGTCAAAGTATTCTCATGCTTTGTTGATTTCAAAAAAAGCTCTCGACTATATATCAACGAATTGCCGAGGGCACTAGAACAGTCTGCAGCACCCGGCCTCACCCTAATAGAATCTGAATTCAAATGTCTACTGTTTGCTGATGATCTGGTGCTTCTGTCCCCAACCAAGGAGGGCCTACAGCAGCACCTAGATCTTCTGCACAGATTATGTCAGACCTGGGCCCTAACAGTAAATCTCAGTAAGACAAAAATAATGGTGTTCCAAAAAAAGTCCAGTTGCCAGGACCAGGAATACAAATTCCATCTAGACACCGTTGCCAAGAGCACAAAAAAAAACGATACATACCTCGGCCTAAACATCAGCGCCACAGGTAACTTCCACAAAGCTGTGAATGAACTAAGAGACAAAGCAAGAAGGGCCTCCTATGCCATCAAAGGGAACATAAAATTCGATATACCAATTAGGATCTGGCTAAAAATACTTGAATCAGTTATAGAGCCCATTGCCCTTTATGGTTGTCTGAGGTCCGCTCACCAACCAACAATTCACAAAATGGGACAAACACCAAATTGAGACTCTGTATGCAAAATTCTGCAAAAATGTCTGTGCACACTGCCCACAAAATGAGATGGAAACTGAGCTGCACTTCCTAACCTCCTGCCAGATGTATGACCATATTAGAGACACAAATTTCCCTCAGATTACACAGGACCACAAAGAATTCGAAAACAAATCCAATTTTGATCAACTCCCATATCTATTGGGTGAAATACCACAGTGCGCCATCACAGCAGCAAGACTTGTGACCTGTTTCCACAAGAAAAGGGCAACCAGTGAAGAACAAACACCATTGTAAATACAACCTATATTTATGTTTATTTATTTTCCCTTTTCTACTTTAAATATGTGCACATCATTACACTGTATATAGACATAACATGACATTTGCAATGTCTTTATGATTCTGGAACTTTTGTGAGTGTAAAGTTTCCTGTTAATGTTTTATTATTTATTTCATTTTTGTTTATTATCTATATCACTTGCTTTGGCAATGTAAACATATGTTTCCCATGCCAATAAAGCCCCTTAAATTGAAATTGATATTGAATTGAGAGAGAGAGAGAGAAGGGGGCTAAAAAAGAAATAGGGCAAAATAGAGCAGGAGAAAGAAATGTGCAGGGAGAAAAAATGATATCACTAGGATCGGTATGTGCAGATGACTGAGGCATGTGAATTGGGATTAAGTGTCTCACTGCCATGAGGAGGGCAGGAAGGGGTGATGGGGAGAAGGGGGGTAGGGCACAAGCCAAGGAGACAAGCTGCCACACGCCAGATGGGACGCCATATTAACATTTCAGAGATCACACCTCGCCACCTGTGAACAGTTACATACTGTATGACACCACCGATACCACAGTGACAGACACAACGCAAGCTTTCAATCCACAACCACCAACGCAGCATGGGCTCAGGTTGAGGTTGGATACACCCATGCACACACAATCACAGATGTGTGTGTGTCATTTCTGGGGGTGTTTCTGATCTCACTTACCAACCTCCACACCTCTAGCACACGTGAGCCCTGAGAAACCAGTGAAACACTCACATGAAAAGGCCTTGTCAGCCAGAACATTGAGTCAGGCGGCCCATTTTCACAGTGATTGGTACGAACATTTCCCTTCCAAGACGCAGGGAGACAAGAACACTGGATCCCGAGGGGTTAGAGAACAGCAAGATCGCTCATATGTGACCTACTTGTTGTGTGTATTTACTGACATGTACAGTATGTGTAAGTGATAGATGCACAAACACACACACACTACATGTTCACATTTTGTAAATGTATGTAAATCGTAATGTCTTTTTCGTTATGTGACGGACCCCAGTATGACTAGCTGTTGCCATTGGCGTCCGCTAATGGGGATCATTTCTTTGGCACAATAATCTAAAGAAGGAGAATTGGAATTTGATTAGAAATCAAATGAGTTCAGAGAGTGAGCTAGTGTCAGACTGGTCACAAGATTCTACAGGGTTGGTAATCCGCACACAACATTACTCCATTTTCAAAATAAATGTTTTGTTGGGATGGTTCATTCTAAAAGGCCCAGCTTTGCTCTGTTGTTAGCTCATCTTTACAAATAGCTCCTATACACCCTCCTCTAAAGTCGATTGACACATGGTCCACAGTGATAAATACTTAAGAGCTTTATTTAGACCACCATCCAAACAAAATAACACTCTTCTTGGGCTTCACAAAGATAATCAGTTGACTGGATACAAGCCAATATAAAGTAATTATATTTTAATGGAACACAAAAGGACTATCCTTGCGTTTGACATTGGTTCACCAAATGACAAAAAATCACAAAGGCGGAAAAAGTACAATGAGGCTTTTTGTACACATGCCAAGTGACTAGAACATGATTTGTTCTCATGAAAGAAAAGCCTGAATCATCCCTCTATAGTCCACATTGTCATTGTAGAAATAGAGGGAGACAAGACAATCCACATTTGGAAAAAACTGGTTGAATCAACATTGTTTCGATGTCATTTCAACAACAACAACAAAACATTGATAATGTTGAATCAACATGGAAAACTGATTGAATTTGAAAAAAATTATCAACATAAGGGAATTTTGTATTTTTCTCACCCAACGTTTAACCTAAATCCAATGACGTTGAGATTTTTGGTTGATTTTACACTGAATTCTGGTTAGTTGACAAATCAACCAAATGTAAATCAAAACTAGATGTTTAACTGACGTCTGTGCCCAGTGGGTCTCTTCTGTTATTTAGATTAAATGTTTAAAGGGAATGAGAGAAAGAAGAGAGAAAAGAAACGCAACAAAAATATGCAGAAAGAGTCAAAGGATCACAGGCAAACATAAAATACAGACATTGTGGTCTTAACGAGCCGACACAGTGAGAATTTGTTCCCAAAGAAAGGCAGCGCCAAAACAATGCAAAGACAAATAAAACCAAGCAGACGAGATGAGGAGAAGAAAGAGAGAAAAAAAGAGAGAACGAAAAGAGAGCATTGCATCTCTGTGACAGCCATAGCAAGTAGCAATGACATGGAGCAGGCTGGCCGTTTATCTCTAAATAGCTCGATTGCTTTTTGGAGGACGCAGCCCAGGGAGATGGATCTGCTTTGTTGATAGTCTGCTAGGGGTTTGAAGATGAGAGAGACCTTTGGTGATGCTGGAAATCCAGTGAATCGCTGAAGCCATCCTTCAACCTTGCCCCCTCTACGGGGTTAAATACATCTGCTGAGCCGATGGGATCCAGGTGGCAGCGAAACTGTGAGGTTCAGACAGTGATGGCTTCATTTTCACGATGAAAGCCAAGGGATCACAATGTCATGTAAATGTTTAACTTTGAGAGGTTGCTTTGGTTTATCTAATGTTGGATCTGAACTGAGAGGATCATTAGTCTACTATACTGTTTGCTTCCCCGACGTTCATATACATGAAGTCAGCCCTTGGCGTTTGCAACCCAAACCACTACAGTCACGGTCGTGGTGCGCGTGGTTTTGGGACTGAACCAGATGCCATAATCACCAGGTGTGGTCGTGCTTCAGTTGCTATGAGGTAGGTGGCTTCTCCAAACTGTAATCATCGCTTGAACTTCAGACCCAAACTTTTCCTTCTCCTTGGGTTCCATGTCTAAAGACCCGATTCAGCAGCCACAGAAATCTCCATGTCTCCTTCCAAACCGTTCAAAGGGACGAGGGTCTTTCCTCCCAGCCATAGGCCAACAGTCTGACTTAGCTTATCCAGCACTTTGTCTGATAAGTGCTTCCATCCACATAAGACGACCTCCACCACTTTCCTTTCTCATTCCTGAGATGTAATCAAAATTGCTTTCCAACTGCCTGTGACAAGAAAGTTCCAGGAACTTGGTCAAAGTCAGTGTGGTAGAAGACTGATTTTATATCCAGCTTATTTCCTCTTAGAAAAAAAGGCGCTATCTCGAACCTAAAATGGTTCTTCGGCTGTCCCCATTGAAGAACTCTTTGAAGAACCCTTTTTGTTTCCCAGTAGAACCCGTTTCGGTTCTATGAAGAACCATTTCCACAGAGGGTTCTAAATGGAAACCAAAAGGGTTCTACCTGAAACCAAAAAGGGTTCTCCGATGGGCACAACCCTTTTGGAACCCTTTTTTCTAAGTGTTTATAGCCCTCATCACTGTGCACTGCCTAGCCTGCTTTGCCAGCTCTAAGCCCTGTAGAGGTACACAGAGGGCTTCCATCTCAGTAAGAGATCAATAACTCACCTCATCATGGGCGAAGGGCAGCCATAATGCACTCTGCTTGGGGCCTGCACAGTTCAGGGGCTTACAGACTAACCTGTAACATGGACCAAGGCTTTTCACAAACTAAACCTGTGTCCTAAGTAAATTATAGTTAAAAACCACACAATTATAGCCAATTATGTACATCAATCAATCTATTGATTGAACAACGTGTCCTGTGGAGGCACTTTTAAATATCATATTCTTCCACTTCTCAGGTAAAACACAGACACAGTATTTATCAATACACTATAAGAAAGAATGTAACATGTTTGATATTCTACATACTTTGATAGTCAGAATAAATTGACTCCAAACTCATACAAGAGGATATGGTAATAGAATTCTCCAGGAACTCTCCAAAGCTGCATTTTCCAACATAATTTATCTTCTTAAGCAAGAGCTATGGAATGCAATACTGATTGAGTCTTATCATGGACATCTAACATCTAGAATAATCCAAAAACCTCAATGTTATTTGAATGTTTACTTTGAGCCTTCATCCCTATGTTGTTATTAAATTGAACTTGTTGGCAAATATTTCACATTGTTTAATTTCAAAGGCAAATTGTAAAACTCTATAGTGCCAAAATGTATAGATGATAAAGTGAGGTAATAAATGTGCAAAATTGTGCTTGTGTTCTTGTCTGTTTGTCTCTGAAATTCAAGATATGACAGGGCCAAATTGCAATAAATAACAAAAGCTAATCAAAGCAATTCACACACATAAGAGACAAGTCTCAAGGGAGTCCAAGGAGCAGCTGGCAGACAATTTAACCAGCTGAAGTTCTGACCAAAGTGCCTCTCGCGGATTTCCAATGCCAGTCTGGCATATGGTGTATCTTAACCCAGCACAGTGATATTTCTTGAGGCTCTCTATGTAGCCGAGACAACGTTTCCTTTGACTTTCTCACTTTGTCACACTTTCTGCTACTGTTGCCAACACTAAGGCATTTTGGTTTACTCCAGCCTTTGAATGGGGGTGGAAATGAGGTCTCCTAATGTGATAGCTTTGACATTCCATCACTACCAACATACAATCCAGAAAAAATCATTCAGCAAATGTACCATATTATACCCAATAACAAACACATTTGAAATATACAATACCGATCACTTTTACTTGGATGAATCATTACACAGCTGTTTATTCTCTATGTTGGTTGGGGCGTGACAGTGACTAGGGTGGGTTATCTAGGTGATTAATTATCTATGTTGGCCTGGTATGGTTCCCAATCAGAGACAGCAGTTTATCGTTGTCTCTGATTGGGGATCATATTTAGGCAGCCATTTTTCCCCATTGTGCTTTGTGGGATCTTGACTGTGTATTGTTGCCTGCGAGCACTATAGTAGCTTCACGTTTCGTTTCGCGATTTATTGTTTTCTTTGAGTTTCACTTCAAAATAAAGAAGATGGGACCATACCACGCTGCATCTTGGGCCACTCATTATAACGAACGCCACAACACTTTGTTTGAGTACAACTATTTTCTGCAATAACAAAATCACATCTCACATTGGATTGAACGATATTAAACATTAGAGGTCAGAATTATTGACGAGATGGAAGGAGCCCCACATCCCATCCGATAGCTCCTGCTGAGAGCTTGTCACAAGACAACCCTTTCAATGCAGTTATCTAGGTTACTGATGCATCTGTGATCTCAGATCCCAGAGCTGACTACATCAAACACTGAGTGGTGTGATTGCTCCTCTCTCTACTGTGTCATTACTGATGCCCTACTTCAGGCCCGAGCTGAGCCAGGAGATCCTAATTCTACATTGTTACTAGTTACCACAGCCAAAAGGTCAAAACTGGCTATATTGTACAAATTAATGATTAAAAAAATGGCTTTTTTTAACTTAATTTAAGGTTATGGTTAGACATAAGGTTATCAGACTGGTTAAGGTTAAGGTTAGGGTTAAGTTTAAAATCACATGTTCAGAAGAGAAATAGTAGAAATAGGCAGGGTTTACTACTTTATGGCTGTGGTAACTAGTGACAACCTTACTGCTGCTAGAGTCATTCGAGGGTCTTAATTTGATCCCCCTGTTGGAGGAGAACTTTCCTGCAAAGCAGGACACTTTAAACGTGTAGTGTATTTGAGGTTTAAAGGTGCAATTTCATGGTTGCTAAAATTGTAATAGTTCAACTAATTTCAGTTTGTGACAAAATAAGCAAGTATAGTGTAGAGAATCATTCTACTATCTAAACTGCTGTGAAATATTTTTTCAAAGCTGGTGAACAAAACCGAAAGTAAAAGACGCAAAAACACAACTTAAGAACGGGAAGCATGAAAATAGTGCACATAAAAACAGATCTATCGCTTCTTAGACTTGCTTTCAAATACAATGACAGATCTATAACTCACATTTCTATGTGAATTTGGTCGGGTTGCCCAAAAAGTTACTTATTGCAGCTTTAAAAATACTTCTAAAGTTTGTAATTTCCACTTTGAAATGTCAGGCTATCGACCCCACAAAAATAATCCATATACAGTATTAATTCACATTTCCTGTTGCTGAGGATTATTTTTCTGCTGTAGTAAACTTGCTCAAATTAAGATCCTACATCTGCATCGCTTCCAGAGACAAGATCACTCTGATTAATTCTCGTGGCACGGTTAATATGATCCATAAAACATGTCATGTAATGAAATGAAATTGGGGGGTTGTGGAAAGGGGCGAGGCGATAGGGTATTGCACAATTTATTTTTTAACAGTCAGAGATCCAGAAAATGTATGAATATTTTACAGTACATTGAGACATTAAAGCATTTCAGAGACCTTGTTCATTAAATGGTTGACTTATTAACATTCTTGTTTGCCTGATGATTTTCACATGGAATTTTAGATGAATAAGACATGACTCCTTAAAAACAGAGCACGTTCAGAAGGCTAATTCCCAACACCCGTTTAAGCAATATTTTCAACACTGGAAAATCCAAAACAAAAGCTGATCGCTGTGAGGGCAGAAATAAATCAAGAGTCAGTCGTCAACATGTGCCCAATGGGCACAGACATCAATTCAACGTCGTTTCATTGAAATAATGTGAAAACAACGTTGATTCAACCAGTGTGTACACAGTGGGTGTGTACTGTGTAGGAAAAGTATTTGTGTCCAAAGACAGGACTGTTTTGTGTCAAAGACAGATGTCTCATTAGAAAGAGATGATCAATGGTAAAAAACCTAATAGCAGATACCTCTTTCCTGTCTTTGGAACAACTACGTACAAATACAGGCTTTCAATATTAGCACCGATGCATACAAACCTGTACCATCTTAACCAACACCCTTTTGCACTTTAACTCTCACTCCTGGTTACTCCTGGTCAATCCTGGTTACTCCTGGTTACTCCCGGTTACTCCTGGTCAATCCTGGTCACTCCTGGTTACTCCCGGTTACTCCTGGTTACTCCCGGGTCACTCCTGGTTACTCCTGGTCACTCCTGGTTACTCCTGGTTACTCCCGGTTACTCCTGGTTACTCCCGGGTCACTCCTGGTCACTCCTGGTTACTCCTGGTCACTCCTGGTTACTCCTGGTTACTCCTGGTCAATCCTGGTCACTCCTGGTTACTCCTGGTTACTCCTGGTCACTCCTGGTTACTCCTGGTCACTCCTGGTCAATCCTGGTTACTCCTGGTCACTCCTGGTTACTCCTGGTCAATCCTGGTCACTCCTGGTTACTCCTGGTTACTCCTGGTCACTCCTGGTTACTCCTGGTCAATCCTGGTTACTCCTGGTCACTCCTGGTTACTCCTGGTCACTCCTGGTCAATCCTGGTCACTCCTGGTCACTCCTGGTTACTCCCGATCACTCCTGGTTACTCCTGGTCACTCCTGGTTACTCCTGGTCACTCCTGGTTACTCCTGGGTACTGGTTATTGGTTGTGGCTCCAGCTCAGCAGGTCTCTTGGTACTGAGCTTTACCCTTCAACATCAGAAGTTATTTTCTACACTCGGTTTGAAATGTGCATGGTTGTTGAAATCTTATCAGAAACCGACAGGTCTTTATCAAGTTATGGCGAGTATAAAGCAATTTTCACAACTCAAATAAATAAAATATATACTACTGTATTCAGTACACACACAATCTTACCATATGCTCGCAAACAAAGACACACAAATCACACAAGGGAGCAGGCCTACCATATCAAAGTGTTTTGTTCCTGAGATCAAACCGAATCAGGATGCAAGCCGCAGTGTTCTACCAAAGAATACATTAGGAACTGATGTGGCATAATTAGAGCTCTGTGAACATGTGTGATCAGTCTTAGCCTCCAAGGCCTGAGTGTGTGAAGAGAACGCTTACAGCAGGAACAGATAACAGGGAAGATGCTGGTGAATATTCCTCAAAAACTGATGAAGAATACAGTGAACAGCCTCCTCAAAAAGCCTATTGATTTGCCCAGAGGAGTTTTACATTTATTCCACGTTTGAAATGGGATGATTGTCTATAGAGACTGACAGAATGTAGTGAATAGAAACAACAATACGGATAGTTTTCAATCGAGGGGCTTTGATAGAAAAGCCTTTTGATGCCGACATAACTGCACCCTTTTTACAGAGGTTTTGTAATTGTCTCAGGGGTCATTTATTGCAAAATACCATTAGAGACATCCCCCAGTGGTAGACACACTATACATATAACTCATTAGTTTCAAACTCAAATATAATACTCTTAACTCTGTTTTGTTCCACTGAGGTCTGCGATTTGGTGTGGAGAGTTAATTGCCATATTTGTACACTGGGACATTTAATATTCTTATCAGAGGAATGCTAAATTGAGGGTTTAAATTTCCACCACGCCCATCTCCTCCGACCCAGCTGATATTAATCACACTAGCAGAGATGCCTCCATCTACAAAGGAATCATATTCATTTTATGAGGATGAATTTCTGGGGTTAGAATAGGCCAGCACTCCCAGCAACAAAGGAGGATCAGTGAGAAAACGAGGAGAGGAGAGGAGAAAATGGAGAAAGAAAGACAGAACAGCAAACAGAAAGACATACAGAACAGCAAACAGACAGACAGACAGAACAGCAAACAGACAGACAGACAGAACAGCAAACAGACAGACAGACAGAACAGCAAACAGACAGACAGACAGAACAGCAAACAGACAGACAGACAGAACAGCAAACAGACAGACAGACAGAAAAGCAAACAGACAGACAGACAGAACAGCAAACAGACAGACAGACAGAACAGCAAACAGACAGACAGACATAACAGCAAACAGACAGACAGACAGAACAGCAAACAGACAGACATACAGAACAGCAAACAGACAGACAGACAGAACAGCAAACAGACAGACAGACAGAAAAGCAAACAGACAGACAGACAGAACAGCAAACAGACAGACAGACAGAACAGCAAACAGACAGACAGACAGAAAAGCAAACAGACAGCCAGACAGAACAGCAAACAGACAGACAGACAGAACAGCAAACAGACAGACAGACAGAAAAGCAAACAGACAGACAGACAGAACAGCAAACAGACAGACAGAACGAACAGCAAACAGACAGACAGACAGAACAGCAAACAGACAGACAGACAGAACAGCAAACAGACAGACAGACAGAACAGCAAACAGACAGACAGACAGAACAGCAAACAGACAGACAGACAGAAAAGCAAACAGACAGACAGACAGAACAGCAAACAGACATACAGACAGAACAGCAAACAGACAGACAGACAGAACAGCAAACAGACAGAACAGCAAACAGGCAGACAGACTGACGGACAGACAGACAGACAGACAGACAGACAGACAGACAGACAGACAGACAGACAGACAGACAGACAGAGACAAACAGAACAGAACAGCAAACAGACAGACACAGACAGACAGACAGACAGACAGACAGACAGACAGACAGACAGACAGACAGACAGACAGACAGACAGACAGACAGACAGACAGACAGACAGAGACAGACCTGCAGACAGACAGGCAGAGACAGACAGACAGACAGAACAGCAAACAGACAGACAGACAGCACAGCAAACAGACAGACAGACAGACATAGACAGACAGACAGAACGGCAAACAGACAGACAGACAGAACAGCAAACAGACAGACAGACAGACACAGACAGACAGACAGACAGACAGACAGACAGACAGACAGACAGACAGACAGACAGACAGACAGGCAGGCAGAGAAAGACAGACAGGCAGAGACAGACCTGCAGACAGACAGGCAGAGACAGACAGACAGACAGAACAGCAAACAGACAGACAGACAGCACAGCAAACAGACAGACAGACATAGACAGACAGACAGAACGGCAAACAGACAGACAGACAGAACAGCAAACAGACAGACAGACAGACATAGACAGACAGAACAGCAAACAGACAGACAGACAGACAGACAGACAGACAGACAGACAGACAGACAGACAGACAGACAGACAGACAGAGAGAGACAGACATACAAACAGAGACAGACATGCAGACAGACAGGCAGAGATAGACAGACAGACAGAACAGCAAACAGACAGAGACAGACAGACAGAACAACAAACAGACAGACATAGACAGACAGACAGAACAACAAACAGACAGACAGACAGACATAGACAGACAGAACAGCAAACAGACAGGCAGAGATAGACAGACAGACAGAACAGCAAACAGACAGGCAGACATAGACATACAGACAGAACAGCAAACAGACAGACAGAACAGCAAACAGACATAGACAGACAGACAGAACAGCAAACAGACAGACAGAGACAGACATACCGACAGACAGACAGAGACAGACAGCCAGAACAGCAAACAGACAGATACAGACAGAACAGCAAACAGAGACAGAACAGCAAACAGAGACAGAACAGCAGACAGACAGACAGACAGACAGACAGACAGACAGACAGACAGACAGACAGACAGACAGACAGACAGACAGACAGACAGACAGACAGACAGACAGACAGACAGATGGGGCCATAAATGCATCAAATGGCCTGCTATGAAATCTGACTGTTCTCACAGATCAAGTTAACATCACATGTTGGAATCCAACCTGCATGGTCGTCGTCCTATTAAACACACCATTACTCCATTGTTACATTAACATGTTGAGGGTGGGCACCATAGCACTGATTAAAGAGGCTGTTACTCAGTGGAGGGAGTGTGAGGAACAGTTACCATGTTCACAACAGATAAAACAACACTGACAGCCAACAGAAGAATGACCCTGTAGGGGTCTCTCACCCCGTCCGACGTCCGACGTCCGACGTCCAAATTACACTTTTGTTGGTCAGATAGCAGTAATGGAATAAATGGATCTACAATATCTAATTGTCAATTACAGACATTATTGTCGTCTGTTTTTACAGATGCATCCTTGATTGGGTTGTGAATGCTGGATCTAGGGGTGTCAGGAAACTTGGGAGATTTTAAGCAACCTCATATGGTGATACAGGTAACAAATCTTTCTTTGTCATATTAAATTCCTTCATACAGATGTAGGATCTTAATTAGAGCCAGTTTGCTACAGCAGGAAAATAATCATGCAGCAACAGGAAATGTGAATTAATATATGGATTATAATTAATGAAAATTTTTGTAGTGGAAATTACAAACTTTAGAAGCCATTTTAAAACTCAAATACACTACACGTTTGCATTTCCTGATGAGCAGGAATATTCTCAGCAACAAAGGAGTGATAACATTAAGATCCAAGCGCCTCACTGCTTTGGTGCATAGTTTTGCTTTTGGTGTGACATTTTTGTGCTCAATATTTATGGTGTTGTATGGTACATCAACCTAAAAATGTACATTTTGATTACAATCTCAGGGGGATAAAAGGGCATACGTTCTCATTAAATAACCTGCTGAACCGCCACATCCTGACCCATGGATTACATGCTGGTCTGGCCAGCAGCTTGGGGCCTTCAGCTATGGTGAGGATGCCCAGTGTGTACAGACAACTATCCCTGATTAACCCTGGCATCCTGCCAGCCCAGATCAACAATGTCCTCCCTGCAAGGGGGCCAATATGAACAAATCAACATGGCTGCTCAAGCCCTGTACACAGGCTGCCTTGGGGACTGGAGGCGCAAACTAAAGGGTAGCAAGGGCGCTAAAGATACAGTTACATCAACCTATCGCCTTTCGCTGCAACTGGGAAGAAGTTCTGCAAACGTATTGTGCCATCATAAAATAAATGTTAGCTAAGTCTCCTGGTCTAATAAAAGTCCCCGTGCAGTTACAAAACAGGCAGATTGTGCAAGCTTACTTACTATGACCAACACTTTAAAACACACACACATCTGAGGAATGTCTGGTGTGGTTAGCGGTTAGCTAATGTCTGGACACAACCCACCACAGCCTTTGGCATGTTTAGATAGTATCAGACATTAAATCCACATAATATCTGAGTCAGTAATACAACTGAAAACTGTAACTGAAAATGTATCCAGAATATAACCATTTCAAATAGACAAGAAATAGCTTGGTTCATGTTATTTTAATATGCCATGCAAACAAACAAAGGGGGGTAAGTATGTGTAGTTTTTCCCCATTCTTTCGATTCCACTCCCCCACTACATAACATAAGAAAGGTATTTAAATAAAACAACACAGTAAGACACAGATACACTCAATGGAATGGTTGTTCACTTGAAAAATAGCTTTGTCCATTCATCACTAGATGCAAATTTCGAGAGACACACACACACACACACACACACACACCTGGCAGACCACAGCCCTAAGCTATTCCACATTCTATGCACATTCCACTTTCAAAATGTTCCAACATTTATGTGCGGTGTTAGGCATAATATAATCTACATAGAAGACCTTTACAATAAAAGACAACATGACATTTGAAAACCAGTTTCTACAATCAGTGTTTCCCAACTCCGGTCCACGAGTATCCCTAACAGTACATATTTGTGTTGTGGCTCCGGACAAGCACCCCTGATTCTACTTGTCAACTAATCATCAAGCCATTGACAAGTTGAATCAGGTGTTTTGTCTGGGGTTACAACACACATTTTGGGGTACTGTAGGTCCGGAGATGGGAACCCCTGGTCTAAATCATGGGAGAGAGGGATGAGACATTGACCACACTCTAAAGGGAGACCAGGTGCCTTCTAAGCAGCAGGGAAATGTTTCAAAGGAAAAAAACTCAGAGGAGAGAAAATCTCATTCCTCAAATCCAAACTCCCTTCTGAATTTAAAGTGTCTCCCCACCCCTGTGTCGGTAAAAAGGTGAGGGATATGGCTGGAAAAAGGTAACCACTCAAATTCATAGACAGAGCTATGGATGCAAGGACTGACCATCCATGATATCAAAATGATAGTTTTAATTCTTTAGTCTAAGACAATGGGTGAGGGGTGGTGGGGGTGCTAAGCTGACATATGGAATATGTTTTAAGATGGTCATACTATGGATCATATAATAATTTTAAAAAGCCCATATAAACACATTGAATAACACATTAATAAATGGCAAAAAGGACAGTCAAAAAATGTATCATAAGAAACAAGGTTTTAAAGTGTCTGTCCTAAATCTAGGACATATAAAAAACAAAAACTTAGGAAAAGCATATACAGTGGGGAGAACAAGTATTTGATACACTGCCGATTTTGCAGGTTTTCCTACTTACAAAGAATGTAGAGGTCTGTAATTTTTATCATAGGTACACTTCAACTGTGAGAGACGGAATCTAAAACAAAAATCCAGAAAATCACATTGTATGATTTTTAAGTAATTAATTTGCATTTTATACTTGTTCTCCCCACTGTATACTGAACAAAAACATAAACACAACATGCAACAATTTTATTGATTTTACTGAGTTACAGTTCATATGAGGAAATCAGTCAATTGAAATAAATTCATTAGGCCCTAATCTATGGATTTCACATGATTTGCATCTGTTGGTTACAGATACCTTAAAAAAAATGGGACTCACAATAAGCCTCAGGATCTCATCACTGTAATTTTGTAAATTCAAATTGCCATCGATAAAATGCAATTGTGTTCGTTGTCCGTAGTTTATGCCTGCACATACCATAACCCCACCGCCATCATGGGACACTCTGTTCACAACGTTGACATCGCAAACCGCTCACCCACACGACGCCATTCACGTGGTCTGCGGTTGTGAGGCAGGTTGGTCATACTTCCAAATTCTCTAAAACAACTTGAGGCGGCTTATGATATTGAAATTAACAAATTCTCTGGCAACAGCTCTGGTGGACATTCCTGCAGTCAGCATGCCAATTGCACGCTCCCTCAAAACTTGAACTATCTGTGGCATTGTGTTGTGTGACAAAACTTCATATTTTAGAGTGGCCTTTTATTGTCCCCAGCATAAGGTGCACCTGTGTAATTATCATGCTGTATAATCAGCTTCTTGATATCCTGACACTTGTGGGGGTCGTAGCAAAAAGGAGAACACCGTCGTGTTCTTGAGTCTCCCATTTCCATAGTGGTCATAATAGTTTGTAGGTCAGACCGTTCGGACGCTACAGACATTGACATGAGAAGACCCATTTTCAAGATGTCTCACGGTCTGACAAACACCGCTCTAGCTCTGCCACCTTTCACTGCAGATGAGGAAGTGCGACACTGGCGGATGCAGTGGATTGAAACACATTCAACACAAAAAAATGGATATCTCTAGCTTAAACTGACGGATTTTGATGGGGATTTTTTTATTATGTAACTTAGATTGACACACCGGTGCATCAGTTGACTCTGGTGGGCTACGTAGTGTATGTTAACTTTGTTTAAAAAACAAGCCTATATTTTGAGTTCTGATTGGATAAGACAGTTAAACTAGGCTTATGGGGCATTTCTAAGTTATGTTCTTCAAGAATCAATTATTAGATCAATGCTCTGCCTCCAGAGCCGAAGGAACAAGCATTTTCCCACTAAACATCCGCCTTCACCGACCCTAACCTCTCCCATCATCTGGTGTTGATGTTCTTTAGGTTGGAGAGTGAGGGACTGCAGCGCAACGGCAATGTCCACATGCAGATACCTTCCACACATTGTTTGAGCTGGTCTCTGTCTGTGCCAACACCCCAAGGGTAATCTAAAACAGCTGCACTGGAGATATTTCACATAACTAAATCGTACCTCCGTTCTCACTAGATATTTTTTCAAGGATCATCTTTCGCCCCAAATAACCCCAAATAATAAATCCCATTTGTCTCTCTTGCCTTGTCTGAGCTACTCTTATGACACACACTGGCTCACGTACTCATACACAACAATATTATTCCAGCAGTCATCATATCCCAAAGGTGGGATCCTTCTTGATAACACCAAAAAAAAGACTACCATACACAGTACCTATAGTGAAGAGGCTATTAGTCTATATTAGGCTGTATGGTGAAACATATCAGTGTGTTGACATGCTGGTTGAGTGGTGGGATGACTGAAGCTTTTGGCTCTACAGTCAGTGTCTGAGCAAAACACAAGAGGAACCCTTCGTGGAATAACTCTTTATTTTAGCGATGACATTTCTGGGTTAGCTCTCAAAGTATCAGAGTTAAAAACATATGCGAGCAGCCCACAAAGTTAATATTCACAAACACACACACACACACACACACACACACACACACACACACACACACACACACACACACACACACACACACACACACACACACACACACACACACACACACACACACACACACACACACACACACACACACACACTTGTACTGTACACACACAAATTAACAGATGCATAACTGCACACACCCACACTATCAGAATGATGGATAAGCACGCACACATACACAGATGCAAAAACACACACAGGCTCTGGCACATTCAATTCAATAAAAGTTAACAGAGCAGGGAAAATGCTGTGAACTCTGGGAGAGCTGATGAGTCTGAGAATCGGATGAAATCCACAGACAAATCTTGGGATATTGCATGTGCCTAATGCAGTTAACGTGCCTAACAACATCACGCTGGGAGTGCTGACTAAGGGAGAGAGGGATAGAAGCACAGAGTATGGGAGAGAGAGCGAGAAAGAAAAAGAGAGAGAGACAGTGAGACAGAGAGAGGGAGAGACAAAGAGAGAAAGAGAGAGAGAGAGAAAGAGATAGAGAGAGAGAGAGAGAGAGAGAGACAGAGATAGGAGGAAGAAAGAGAGAGAGAGAGAGAGAGAGACAGTGAGACAGTGAGACAGAGAGACAAAGAGATAAAGAGAGAGCGAGAGAGAGAGAGAGAGAGAAAGAGAGTGAGAGTGAGAGTGAGAGAGAGGAGAGAGAGAGAGTGAGAGTGAGAGAAAGGAAGCACAGTATGGGAGAGAGAGAGAGAGAGAGAGAGAGAGAGAGAGAGAGAGAGAGAGAGAGAGAGAGAGAGAGGGGGGGGGGGGGAGGAAGGAAGGAAGGAAGGAAGGAAGGAAGGAAGGAAGGAAGGAAGGAAGGAAGGAAGGAAGGAAGGAAGGAAGGAAGGAAGGAAGGAAGGAAGGAAGGAAGGAAGGAAGGAAGGAAGGAAGGAAGGAAGGAAGGAAGGACTGTATGGGAGTGAGTGAGAGTGTGACAGAGAGACAGAGAGAGAAGGAGAGATAGGGAGAGAGAAAGAGAAGAAGTGAGAGAAAGAGAGAGAGAGAGAGAGAGAGAGAGAGAGAGAGAGAGAGAGAGAGAGATATGACTCAGAAATGCTGGCTTGATAACTACAATACTGTATATTAAGCATAGAGCTCACCTCTGCAGGTTAAAGTACCTCTTCAATAATTCACATGGTTCTCAGTGGTTGCTGGACCCAAAGCCTTAGAGAAACTAAGGTCCCTGTTTAATCAAACCTGCCGTTTACGGTTAAAGTAAATAAAAGCAGTATTACTCTGAGAGAGTTAAATTATTAAACATTATTACTCTGAGGAGAGAGAGTTAAATACAGTTCGCATTACTGTGCCTTTACGTTATTTATTTTTTTCCTGCACAGTTAGCATTGTTCCATTTTGTACTTGAATCCAAGTACATATTCATCCTGCAAGAGAACAAAAAGGTGTAAGGAAGTCCATGATTTGGAGTGTACCCTTCCAGAATTAAAATGAGCCTCCCCTATCTCCTGGGGTATGTCGGAGGTAAGATCTTAAGCCACCTCCCATTTGATCCAGAATAAGAAGATCGGGCTTATTGAAAATGCAGTGGTGTTCCATTCTCTCACGGAGAGATTTTATCAGAGCAAAGTAGAGCTATATTCTATTAACCTGCAATCATATTTTGACTAAAGGTAACTTAACCTCAGTGTACTACTACTACTACTACTACTACTATATCATTGGAGGTAGGACACATCTTCAAATCAAATCAAAGTTTATTTGTCACGTGTACCGAATACAACATGTCACCTTACAGTGAAATGCTTAATTACAAGCCCTAACCAACAGTAAAAATTTTAAGTAAAAAATAGGTATTAGGTAAACAATAGATAAGTGGAGAAAAAAAATGAATAAGAAGGAAAAAATACCCAAAACATTTATAAAAAAATGTAAAATAACAGTGAAAATAACAGTAGTGAGGCTTTATACAGGTGGTACCGGTACAGAGTCAATGTGCGGGGGCCCCAGTTAGTCGGGCTAATTGAGGTAATATGTACATGTAGGTATAGTTCAAGTGACTATCCATAGATGAAAAACAAAACTATTTTGAAAGAGGAGTGGGAGGGCCCCGGTGTACAACTGAGCAAGAGAACAAGAGTAGTCTAGTTTGAGAAACAGAAAAAAAAGTCCTCAACTGGCAGCTTCATTAAATAGTACCCACAAACACCAGTCTCAACGTCAACAGTGAAGAGGCAACTCCGCGATGCTGGTCTTCTAGGCAGAGTTGCAAAGAAAAAGCCATAGCTCAGACTGGCCAATAAAAAGAAAAGATTAAGATAGGCAAAAGAACACAGACACTGGACAGATGAACTCTGCCTAGAAGGCCAGCATCCCGGAGTCGCCTCTTCTCTGTTGACATTGAGACATTGAGTTTTACAGGTACTATTTAATAAAGCTGTCATTTGAGGACTTGTGAGGCATCTGTTTCTGAAACTAGACACACTGAAACTAGTCCTCTTGCTCAGTTGTGCACCAGGGCCTCCCACTCCTCTTTCTATTCTGGTTAGAACCAGTTTGCGCTGTTCTGTGAAGAGAGTAGTACACAGCGTTGTACAAAATCTTCAGTTTCTTGGCAATTTCTCGCATTGGAATAGCCTTCATTTCTCAGAACAAGAATAGACTGACGAGTTGAGTTTCAGAAGAAAGTTCTTTGTTTCTGGCCATTTTGAACCTGTAATCGAACCCACAAATGATGATGCTCCAGATACTCAACTAGTCTAAAGAAGGCCAGTTGTATTCCTTCTTTAATCAGAACAGCAGTTTTCAGCTGTGCTAACATAATTGCAAAAGGGTTTTCTAATGATCAATTAGCCTTTTAAAATGATACACTTGGATTTGCTATTGGCCATTGGAACACAGGAGTGATGGTTGCTGATAATTGGCCTCTGTACACGGAACACTGCTTGACCCAATCAGTGATAAAATGTGATTAAGGTCTTGCCCTGAAAAACTCAAAAACAATCACATGTGACCCTAATAGACGTTAAATAGACATTAAAGGGCCTGCGCTTAATTATAGAAAACATCTGGCTCAGGTTTCTTGTAAACAGATAAAATATAAATCTCATCCAAAGCTCTCTGCATCATTTCTCTCCTTACAGTGCCTGTCCAACTTTAATCTCACTAACAGTCCTAAAGCCTCTGTGTTATTCTAATTCTTAAACGTGCTGGAAATCTTAGGACATCTAGTGGTCTCTGATTTGGTCTTTGTATTATAGTCTCAACATTTATTTTAGTTTCAGTTTCAACTGAACTTTTACTACAAAGCCACTCCCTATGACCTAGACAGAGTAACCTTTAAACCCTAGCACATTTAACAATATTATTTTACCACCTAATGCTCTCCCAATAACTCAGGCGTGAGAGCCGATTAGTACAACACATACAAGTTCACAGTAAACACACATACTACCATAGCCATTAGCCTATCAACACAGGAGAAAAATGAACTCCCCTCCAAATATTATTATTACTAAACAGCATCTGCACTGACAAAGCCACGTAAGGAATAAAAGAGAACAATGAGTCTGGCCTATGACACTTCATCAAGAGTAGAGTGCATTATGAAAATAATCACTCCTGTTTCACCCCTGTGTCTATGTGTTGCATTTCCATTTCCTTGGATTGTCGTCCAATGAGCAACCAGGATTTTCACAGTTATCGCGACTGATGATCTCAGAGTTTAACCACTCTCCATTGATTGAAGACCATGCCATTTACAGGGAGAGTGAAGGGCAATATGGTAGATTGCAAGGCTACATTATTAAAAGTGACCTTAACATAAGCCATAACCTTCAGATGAGGAATGGGGGATGTATAGAATGGCCGTTCAGATAGATAGCTATCATCTGCATGCATTTAGGACTCACATGTTTTACTAACATGCTGCTTAGTAACGTAAACCAAAACCTATTTTATTGTGGGGTTCGCATTTTCATATTTCCTTTGAGGGAATCAGTTTCAGTCGACTACAAATCATCAAATTCAAAGCTAACCAGTTCAGCGATATAAATTATATTTTAGTCGTCTAAGACACTGCATATTAAAAATATAAGGCTTTGTCTGTTGTTCTTAAGAATTATCACAAACCGTCTTGCACTAATATCAGTAATTTGTTTCTACACTGATTTTAGGTTTTGGATATCCTACTGCAATTATGATAAAAAATGAAGAACAGCGAAGTCTGCTCTAAAATACAATACATCTAGAAGGTTTTGAGAATAGTGCACTAGCCACAAAGCTATGACAGGTCACATACGTAGGGATGGGAATAATGGATAAAGCTTCATAATCTTGTCATGACATAGAGACAATAAAGCTTGTCAGAATTAAGGTTACACTTAGCTTACATCTCTTGTGGTTCCATAGAAAGAGGTGTCACTTCTGAAAGTGGTGTGTGTGTCAATGGTGAAAAAAGTACCCAATTGTCATACTTGAGTGAAAGTAAAGATACCTTAACAGAAGTGAAAGTCACGCAGTAAAATACTACTTGAGTAGAAGTCTAAAAGTGAGTTAAAGTCTAAAAGTATTTGGTTTTAAATATACTTAAGTATAAATAATTTCAAATTGCTAATATTAATCAAGCCAGATGGCACAATTGTATTTATATATATTTTTGTTACGGTTAGCCACTACAACACGCAGACATCATTTTCAAATGAAGCATTTGTGTTTAGCGAGTCCTCCAGATCAGAGGCAGTAGTGATGACCGGGGACGTTCTCTTGATAATTGTGTGAATTGGACCATTTTCCTGTCCTGCTAAGCATTCAAAATGTAACGAGTACTTTTGGGTTATTTTCTTTTTAAGAATATAGTGTAGTTAAAGTAAAAGTTGTCAAAAATATAAATGGCAAAGTAAAGTATAGATACCCCCAAAAAACGACTTCAAGTATTTTTACTTAAGTACTTCACACCACTGCCCTTAGTCATGTGGTGTACCCAGGCAAGTGCGCGGACAATAGGTGAGAATCAGCCTTGGGAACCAAACCATATGTTACCTTATGTCTCCACAGACACCTGCTACCTTTGGCAATACAGAGGGGTGAGGGGGAGAATATAACTGGGAAAATATTGCTTCAGAGGATTTGAGACACTAAAATCCAATTGGAGCAAATTCTCGAGTGGGATTAGACACTTGAAGTAGGGATCATTGTGTGAGAATTCAGGGGAGATGTGATTGATTTGTGATCGGCTCTGTGGCTGTTTTTTCCTGCAGTAAGCCTTGTGGACCACCCACTGTCCTCTTAGCTCCAGTTAAAAATATGAATTTACTGCTGCTAAAAGATTTTACTGCTGCTAACAAAGTTTACTTGCTCATACTGACTCTCATCTAACTGAACATGTGATGTAATACCAGCTGGAACAACCGTTATGACCACATATTTGTAGAAATTATCCCCTCAGAGTTTGCGAAGGGGATATCATTGTGGGAAATCAACTCCCCCCACTCCCAACCCCCCAACCCCTACCCAGTACACCATTATCCCTGGATGAGCTTAAAGCCACAAACAGATGGACGAAATCCCACTACATTTTCAGGAATAAAAGATGAATGATTAATTGAAGACCTCGCTCTGGATATATTTTGAAGTGACTGAGCCTTGAAACAAAATAGACCCAATGTACCTTGGCTGTGCGTGCATTGTGCGGGGACTGGGAGGGAGTATTATGTCTTGACAATGGGAGTCGACACGGGGAGACTTAGGGCTCCACAGCAGTCTTACTACTGCTGCTCTAGGCAGAGCCCGACAGGACAGGCTTAGACCTGCCTGACAAGGCTGACTCCTGAGGCTAACTAACGTGTTGCCAAATAACTAGAGACAGAGGAATACATTACCCATTTACAGGTGTAGGATCTTAATTTGACCACTATCGTGGCAGCAAAAATAATCCTGCAGCAACATGATTTTAATGTTTAGTCCATAATGTTGCTTGATCGGTGGTTAGGCTGTTAGCTGGCCAAAATGTAACTACATTAAAAGTTCAACACTGTTAATATAACCATGTGTTAATTAACGCAGGTTTTCAGTGAACTTATGTAAATCACAAAGCTTATCTACATTTCCTGCGGTGCAGTAAATTTCTCAACAACAAAAGAGTGATTGAATTAAGATCCTACACCTGTTTGAAAATAGGCAAATACACTTTATTTAACCATCTTATACACACATAAGAAGTAGACATATCAACAGTGGGGGGAAAAGTACCCAATTGTCATAAAAGTATAGATACTTTAATAGAAAGTTACTCAAGTAAAAGGGAAAGTCAGACAGTAAAATACTACTTGAGTAAAAGTATAACAGTATTCGGTTATAAATATACTTAAGTATCAAAAGTAAATGTAATTGCTCAAATATACTTAAGTATCAAAAGTAAAAGTATAAATCATTTAAAATTAATTATATTAAGCAAAGCAGACAACATAATTTTCTTGTTTTTAAAATGTATGGATAGCCAGGGGCACACAGACATTATTTACAAAATATGCATTTGTGTTTAGTGAGCCAGGCCATAGGCAGTAGGGATGATCAGGTGTTCTCTTGATAAGTGCTTGAATTAGACCATTTTCCTGTCCTGCTAAGCATTCAAAATGTAACGAGTACTTTTTGGTGTCAGGGAAAATGTATGAAGTAAAAAGTACAATATTTTCTTTAGAAATGTAGTGAAGTAAAAGTAAAAGTTGTCAAAAAAATTAATAGTAAAGTAAAGTACAGATACCCCAAAAAACGACTTAAGTAGTACTTTAAAGTATTTTTACTTTACACCACTGCATATCAATATGTTTACATGATGGAAGTAATTCATTACTTGTATGTGTATTACTTAAAAACATGTTTATATGTCATAAGCATTGAAAGCAAGTCTAAGAAGTGGTAGATATGTTCTATGTGTGCTATTTCTATGCTTCCCGTCCTTAATTAAGTTTTCTTTTTGCATTTTTTACTTTGTACACCAGCTTCAAACAGCTTCAAATACATTACAGTGCCTTTGGAAAGAATTCAGTTCCCTTGACTTTTTCCACATTTTGTTACATTACAGCCTTATTTTAAAATGGTTTGAATTGTTTCCCCCCTCATCAATCTATAAAAAAATACCTGTCACGCTGGCATAAAGGGTTGGGAGACAGGCACAGGAATACGTAATAGGGTTTTTTAGTACACCCAAATTACGGCGTGCCGTGTAAAGGCACGGGGACGAAAACCAAACACCATACAAAACACAGGGATGAAACCCAAACAAAAGAGCGAGGAGTACCTTGAATAAATAACACAAGCGCACAATGATTAACACACGGAACGAGAACCATAATCATCTGCGCAATCCACAATGGCACGAAAGCCAAAACACACAGCACAGGTACTCACACGACCAATAGACATAGTAACAATAATCGACAGGACACTGGTAAACCAAGGACACACTTATACAATTACTAATCAATGGGAATAGGGGCCAGGTGTGTGTAATGAAAGTTCCGGAGGGATCCGTGACAGTACCCTATAATGACAAAGCAAAAATACGCTTTTAGACAGCTATTTTCAGTTCTCTCCAGAGATGTTCGATCAGGTTCAAGTCCGGGCTCTAGCTGGGCCACTCAAAGACATTCAGAGACTTCTCCCGAAGCCACTCTTGCGTTGTCTTGGCTGTGTGCTTAGGGTCGTTGTCTTGTTGGAATGGTGCCAGGTTTCCTACAGATGTGACGCTTGGCATTCAGGCCAAAGAGTACAATCTTGATTTCATCAGACCAGAGAAACTTGTTTCTCATGGTCAGAGAGTCCTTTAGGTGCCTTTTGACAAACTCCAAGCGGGGTATCATGTGCCTTTTACTGAGGAGTGGCTTCCATCTGGCCACTCTACCATAAAGGTATAATTGGTGGAGTGCTGCAGAGATGGTTGTCCTTCTGGAAGGTTCTCCCATCTCCACAGAGGAACTCTAGAGCTCTGTCAGAGTGACCATCGGGTTCTTGGTCACCTCTCTGAACAAGTCCCTTCTCCCCCGATTGCTCAGTTTGGCCAGGTGGACAACTCTAGGAAGAGTCTTGGTAGTTCCAAACTTCTTCCATTTAAGAATGATGAAGAACACTGTGTTCTTGGGGACCTTGAAAGCTGCAGAATACCCTTCCCCAGATCTGTGCCTTGACACAATTCTGTCTCTGAGATCTATGGACAATTCCTTTGACCTAATGGCTTGGTTTTTGCTCTGACATGCACTGTCAACTGTGGGACCTTATGTAGTCAGGTGTGAGCCTTCCCAAATCATGTCCAATCAATTTAATTTACCACAGGTGTCCAATCAAGTTGTAGAAACATCTCAAGGATGATCAATGGAAACAGAATGCACCTGAGCTCTATTCCGAGTCTCATAGCAAAGGGTCTGAATACTTACATAAAGAAGGTATCTGTTTTACATGTTTTATACATTTGCAAACATTTAAAAAAATCAGTTTTCACTTTGTCATTATGGGTATTGTGTCTAAATTGATGAGGTAAAAAATTATTTTAATCAATTTTAGAATAAGGATGTAACGTAAAAAAATGTGACAAAGGTCAAGGGGTCTGAATTCTTTCAGAATGCACTATATACCACAGCATTGTTGAATACTCGTTTCTGATTGTCTATCATTTTAGAATAGACATTAAAACCAGATACCGGGGCAGTTGGAAAGGATATCGGGACAGTTGGAAAATATATTGTGACACCTTGCAATCATGACGCAACAAGCGTCTACACATGCAGACCATACTTGCTACAAGGGTTCAGAAAGCTAAACCAACAACCATTCATTGTAAATGCAGGTCCAATGAGGAAAAACGTAGCTATCTAGCATTGATTTGTTTTTGCAGAGACTGATGACCTAACATGGAGAGTGATGAACATGAATTTATACGGTCCCTACTGTTGCAGTCATGACGCAACTGGCACTATGCTGTCAAATCCTCCCACGTTTTGTAGTTTGACTAGCTGTTTTCAGCAACTAATATTTTTGAATTCGGTTGTCATATTGGCAGGTTTGCTAGCAACAAACTATTTAGCTAGCTTCTAGTCTAGTGTTTGATATGCAGTGTGATCTACTCGTAATGAACAGTGTCGAGTGTCCTGGCGAGAAGGCAAACGTTTCTAGCTATGCCAGACAAAATTAGGCATTATTTTGTTATGGTTGTATCCAAATGAATGTCAACAGAAAAACAGCTACTTTGCTGTTATTCTGGCTGCAGAGGTCATGACTGTGTTAGCCGTAGCTAGCTGGTTAGCTACCATCAGAACATAAAGAACAACGGAACATAAAGAACAAACGACTGGGTGGCATCCTCAAATATCAAACTAATCGAACGACTGGGACTAGCAACCAAAAGATGAGAAAGTATGAATTTGCTTATACAAATGTAAATATCAATGAAACAGAGGTTCAGATAGTATAATGATTCTCTACACTATACTTGCTTGTTTTGTCACATAAACTGAAATTAGGCAAAATATTAGAATTTTAGCAACCAGGAAATGGCGGAGCAATTTCTACATATTGCACCTTTAATAAATGTAGCCATGTGTCACCGAGAGTAAGTCTTTTATCCACCAGAAGTCAAATCTTCTGACCTGACTTACAGTAGGCTAACTGCTGTGTCAACACACTATCCTCATTTCACTCTTCAACAACAGCTGCACAGATCAAAGGAGGGTAATTGGCTGCCAAAGGACTCATGTAAAACATTATGCGATATGCAGTCTTCTATGGTCACCATAATTGCACAAGATAACTGTTGATTTCTAAATCACAATGTCTCAATGTTGATGACTCATTTGCATTCAACAAATTCTCAGTTAATTAACTGCAATTCAACACAGCAGAGTTTAACACGCAACAGTCTCAGTGGTAGACTGTTCAAGTGAGATCCCAGTTAGCCTAGCCTACCGCTTCGAGATGTTTTATGAGGTCATGGGTAGCCTAATATGGGTTTCGCATTGCAACTAATGTTATAATAGGGAGTAAAAGCAACGGTTTGACATTCCCTGAAATTATCAAGCAAGATTACATCTCGTTCCATCATCCGCTTTCACATTATGATCTGCTGAAGACATTTGTCATTTTCTGGCTTCCTTCTCAGGTTGGCATTTATTGTAATTCATCTTGCCCTGGAGGCAGCTCTGCAGATTGGTCACTAGCTGGCACAGCTACAAAGTCATAAAATCTGATTGTAAACCTAACCTTAACCACACTGCTAACCATTTCAAAATACATTTTCATGAATGTGTACAATATGGCCAATTTTGACTTTGCAGCTGGCCAATTTAGCAGAAATCGCTCTGTTCTGCATCCAGGGCAAGATTCATGACAATAAAGGTCAACCTGAGCTTCTGTCCCTTTAATTCTGGTAACAACAAAATTCTGCTGTAAAAAATTACTGGGGTGGTTCATAAATTATTTTCACATTACCCTCCCTCTGTACTGTAAATAAATAAATAAATGCCCCCCCCCCCCTCATTTAATTAAGTCAAATTAAATATAATGACCACAAATAACAATAACTGTAGTGACTGTGTTTATAAACGTGGATATGGACTTTTCCACTTCAGTATGCTTTTGTGGCATAGTTGATGACACGCTACTGTGCCAATGCACCACACAACCAATAAGCAAAGCATAACTGCATACCAATTACCCACTTCAAGCACTTCAACATCATGGCTGGCGTTTTCAACACCACAATAAAATAGACTATGTCAATCACAACAAACATAAAATACATCCTTCCCTACCTGGTACCCAGTACGGAAGGCCTGGTTTGACAATATCCGAATGTCATTAACGCTTTTTGGTGTTTTGTAACAGATGTCTCTTTCCATTCATCAATGGCCGGTGCACAGTTTGGATGCTGGAATTATACTAAAGTGGACGAACGTGCCCAAGTAGCCTACAGGAGAGTTATGATACGCGAGGAATAGCCGCTCAGATCCGAGAGGATTCAGAACGGGCGTTAAGCTTTGCTGAATAACTGTCAAAGCTATTGTGCATGCTCCTTAATATCGGTATTATTTCCAGAAATTAGGCTACCATACACTATTGGAAAATGAAAAATAACTCAGTTAACACTCACTGTATATGTCTACTGCGTTTACCTCTTGCATAACATGACAACCAGGGCGTATTTAGTAGCCTAGAATATTTTGCCACATCCCGTATTAAAACATGACACTTTGATGGGAAATAAATGTTAATTCTTGCCACATATAGCCTAATCTGTTTCAGCGGGTGTCATTGGATATAGAGAAACCCACCCAGACATAAAGCATAGCCTACTTCCTCTCGACTATCCCCATCCATAAAATTGCGCTCCTCTACTCACCTTTCACAAGATGCGGGACAGCGGCGCTCAAGCAGAGGACGATGATTACGAGTAACGGTCCCATCCTCTCTCAAATAGCAGGTTTCACTTCCAAGGTTTAAGGAATGTGAGAAAATCACGAATCAAAACAACAAAAGTTCTTCCTCTCACCGAGCCGCGGGGCTAGTCTGTGACGGTAGTAGCCTAGTACCTCCTCTTCGACTGGCGGTGGTAAGTCCTCTTATTTTCCGAAGAGAGTCACGGACAGTACCGCACTAGTCTACCTGGAATGCTGAGTGTTGAAACAAGTGGCAGTGCCAAGGGTCCGCTACCTGCCTTACCCTCTCCGCAGTGATGCGCGATGTGATGCGATAGCCAAGAGAGATTATGCGTGCGTACAGGTCCCGGTAGACGGTTTCACTCTGAGTGCGCGTGAGTGTCAGAGACTGTGTGTGTGCGTATGTGTGAAAACACTGGCGGATGAGGAGCGCGCAGTACACGGTCGGTCACAGCAATCCGACTGGGGCGCTGTCTCACTGATAGAGACAAACCCCAGCTCCTCCCAACACGTGCTGATACTGCTAGGCTAATGGCTACAAAGCACCGCCAAAATTCAGAAGGGTGGGATGTAGATTATATTATCAACCACTCTTCTCCCTCTTCTCGTTTCTTCCACCAGACCCCTGGGAGAACTGGCAATGCTCACTGATACAAAACAGGTCCCTTCATTTAGCTGCTCCCATCTCCAATTTTAGGCTAATGTCTTCTGGAAAGCAGTTCAGTTCAAGATCTCAGCTGACATGCATCTCTGTCCAGGTTCCTATTAGAGGGTTGGTTCTGAATTTATATGCTTAGGCCAGGCAGACTTTCTTATTCATCCAAATGATTTCATGAGCTTTCCTCCCATCAGAAGAGTCTTCTCTGATGTAAGAAGTTACACTTCATGAAATCATATGCCTATGGGCAGATATATCATTTGCATTACATTTGAGTCATTTAGCAGATGCTCTGGTCCAGAGTGCATCCATCTTAGAATGGCTAGTTGAGACAACCACAATCACAGTCATAGTAGGCTTTTTTCCACTTTAAAAGTAGATCTCAGCAAAGTCAGTGCTGGCAAGAAAAGACACAAGCGAGTGTTAGTGCAAACAAAGCAAGGCTGTTAGTGTTTTTTTCTTCAAAGATACTTTTTCAAGAGGTGGGGTTTCAGACGTTTTTGGAAGATGGGCAGGTGTAACGGATGTGAAATGGCTAGCTAGTTAGCGGGTACGCGCTAGTAGCGTTTCAATCAGTTACGTCACTTGCTCTGAAACCTAGAAGTAGTGTTGCCCCTTGCTCTGCAAGGGCCGCGGCTTTTGTGGAGCGATGGGTAACGACGCTTCGTGGGTGTCAGTTGTTGATGTGTGCAGAGGGTCCCTGGTTCGCGCCCGTGTCGGGGCGAGGGGACGGTTTAAAGTTATACTGTTACATTGATGCTGTTGACCCGGATCACTGGTTGCTGCGGAAAAAGGAGGAGGTTGAAAGGGGGGTGAGTGTAACGGATGTGAAATGGCTAGCTAGTTAGCGGGTACGCGCTAGTAGCGTTTCAATCAGTTACGTCACTTGCTCTGAAACCTAGAAGTAGTGTTGCCCCTTGCTCTGCAAGGGCCGCGGCTTTTGTGGAGCGATGGGTAACGATGCTTCGTGGGCGACCGTTGTTGATGTGTGCAGAAGGTCCCTGGTTCGCGCCCGTGTCGGGGCGAGGGGACGGTTTAAAGTTATACTGTTACACAGGGACTCAGCAGTCCTGACTTTGGGAGGGCTAAAAGACCAGAGGTGGCAGAATGGAGTGCTCTGGTTGGGGTGTAGGGTTTGAGTTAATTTGAGTGTTTTCTAATTCATCTCTCTGTGTTACTGTACACTGAGTATACCAAACATTACTGTAGGAACACCTTCCTAATATTGAGTTGAAAGCATTCCACAGGGATGCTGGTCTATGTTAACTCCAATGCTTCCCACAGTTGTGTCAAGTTGTCTGGATGTCCTTTGGGTGGTGGACCATTCTTGATACACACGAGAAACTGTTGAGTGTGAAAAACCCAGCAGCGTTGCAGTTCTTCAAACCGATGCGCCTGGCACCAACTACCATACCCTGTTCAAAGGCACTTAAATCTTACATCTTGCCCATTCACCCGCTGAATCCCACAGATACACAATCTATGTCTTAATTGTCTCAAGGCTTGAAAATCCTTCTTTAACCTGTCTCCGCCCCTTCATCTACACTGATTGAAGTGGATTTAACAAGTGACATGAATAAGGGATCATAGCCTTCACCTGAATTCAACAGATCAGTCTATGTCAGGGAAAATGCAGGTGTCCTTAATGTTTTGTATACTCAGTGTATACTCAGTGCATATTTACTTTACTATAATATATATATATATATATATATATATATATATATATATATATATATATATATATATATACACACACACACAGTTGAAGTCGGAAGTTTGAATTCACCTTAGCCAAATACATTTAAAACCTTTTCTCAATAGGGGGTGCTGTTTTCACTTTGTAAAAATTTTGTTCCCAAATTAAACTGCCTCGTACTCAATTCTTGCTCGTACAATATGCATATTATTATTACTATTGGATAGAAAACACTCTCTAGTTTCTAAAACCGTTTGAATTATATCTGTGAGTAAAACAGAACTCAAGTTGGAGCAAACTTCCTATGAGGAAGTGAGAAATCTGAAATCAGGCAGGCTGTTCTGGGGTCAGTTTATTAATTTGCATGTCTTCTATTGGTCGAGATGCACTGCATACGCCTTCCCCTAGATGTCAGCAAATAGTGAGAATTGGAATGGAGTTGCTAGGCAGATCTGAGGCCATATAAAGGGTCTTGGAACGTGGGGTGCAGTCTTTTCAACATTCGCCATGACGCAAGACAGACCTCAGGATGGCGTTTTGGAAAGCTCCCGTTATAGGCCTTAGATATATCCGGCTCTGATTTTATTCGATATAGGTGTTAAAGACATCATAATGTTGTTATTTTAAACCGAGTTATATCAGTTTATATACGTATATTGCGATTTTCGGATATTTCTTTGTGCTGCGTTATAGTGAGTTGGGCACGTCTGGGCCACATGGCTAATGTTTACTGCTAATTCCAAAGTTGAAGGCGACAATCTACAACCGGAGCAACGATTCTTCTGGACAAAGGACAACTTGCCCAAGATTCTGATGGAAGCACATCAAAAAGTAAGAAGTATTTATGATGTTAATTCGTTGTTCTGTTGAAAAATGTGAAACTACTATTCCGCCATTAATTTCGGTGCGGTCTCGCTTTAACGCACGCTGTATGTCGTAGTAACGTTCATTTTAAAAATCTAACACAGCGGTTAAATTAAGAACTAATGTATCTTTCATTTGCTGTCCAACCTATATTTTTTAGTCTAGTTTATGATTTTTTTTATTTTATTTTTTTTATTATTTTTTTATTTTATTTTTTTATTTTTTTTATTATTATTATTTTTTTTTTATTGGGGTGGGTCAGCTTAATATTGCGGAAAGAATGTTGCTTCCAATGTAATTGTCTGCATCATTTCCAATCCCCCATATTTTTTGGGGTAAATATATATATCCATACACGCATGCATACATATATACATATATACATACACATACCTATATAGACATACATACTTTTTTAAAGAATATACCTTTATTATTATTCCCCGCAACCCTACCACCGCTCCCCCAATTGGAGTAAACTAATAAACACTTCTGCTTTTACCTTCAATTTATACATCTTATACCTATTTTACAGACACAGACTACTTTATAATAGTTCTCTCTTGTTTGTTCTTAGTCCTTCCTCTATTTCTGTTGTCCATCCAATTTTATTTCCACTTGTAACTGTGCTATTTCACAAAAGCTCCGCACCTATACACATTTCACAGATCCCGTATGCCCTACATTGTTTATCTTGTTATTAGTCCCACCCTTCAGTTCCACTCAACCCTTCCCATCTATCTTCCAACATCATCCATTTCGGATTTTTATTTGCCATATATTTTTCAACTGTGCTGTGATGCTTCACAAAAGATTTGAACCTTCCTATTCTCATAGCTTCTACAGATTGTAAATTAAAAATAAACATTTTTGCTAAAATAATTATTATATTATTGATTGATTGACTATGGCTTTTCAAATCCCCCAGTATTGCTATCTGTAGCGTTAGTTCTAGGCAAATGTTGCAATTCTTCAGCCATTCCTGGACCTGTGACCAAAAACGAGCTACATATGGACAATACCAAAATAAATGATCTAATGACTCTGCCTCCTCACAACAGAATCTGCAGAGCTGGGAAGATTGTATACCCCATATATATAACATTCTATTAGTTGCAAGAATTTTGTACAGTAATTTAAATTGAAAAATTCGAAGTTTTGAATCCGGCGTTGTTTTGCGTATCAATTCATAAACCATGTGCCATGGAATGGGTACATCGAAAATCTCTTCCCAACTATTTTGCAATTTATATGGCACAGCTGTCAGTTTTTTGGTCCTTAAATGAAATTGGTATATGTTTTTATTTATCACACTTTTCTTTAACCATTTATGTTCTTTAATACAGGGCCGACATACAAGTTCCTTACTTTTTTCCCCTTCTACTTGCCTCTTCCATTTTTGTGGTAATGCTGCAATTAATTGGTTGTAATTTTGGGTAGAGCAGACATTTCCATATGTCTGTGTTAGCTGCATGTGTGACATAACTCCACCAGTCCTATTTATGATATCATTCACAAAAATTATACCTTTTTTAAACATTTCTTCGATAAATACAGTTTTTTTATCAATTACTATATTTGAATTTAACCACAATATTTGTTGTACTATTTGTTCCGTCCTTTCAAGTGGATTAAACTGAAATTGCAACCAACTTTCTAAGGCTTGTTTAAAAAATAAGGATATTTTGGAGATTATTTCCTTTTCAAACAACCGAAAGTGAGCAGGTGTAATCTGAATAAAGGGAAAAAGGCCCTTCTTGAACATAGGATGAGACATTCGTACCAATTTACTAGAGAACCAGTTTGGATTTAAGTATAACTTTTGTATGACTGATGCCTTTAGTGAGAGGTCTAATGCTTTAATATTTAATAATTTCTGCCCTCCGAATTCATATTCGTTATATAAATAGGCCCTTTTAATTTTATCTGGCTTGCCGTTCCAAATAAAATGGAATATTTTTTGTTCATATAATTTAAAAAGCAGGTCACTAGGTGTAGGCAAAACCATAAGCAAATAGGTAAACTGTGATATGACTAAAGAGTTAATCAGGGTGATTTTTCCACAAATAGACAAGTATTTTCCTTTCCATGGTAGCAAGATCTTATCTATTTTTGCTAACTTTCTATAAAAATTTATTGGAGTGAGATCATTTCTTTCTTTTGGGATTTTTATACCGAGTATGTCCACATCTCCGTCAGACCATTTAATTGGTAAACTACATGGCAATATAAAATGTGTATTTTTTAGTGATCCAATACGTAATATGGTACATTTATCATAATTTGGTTTTAATCCAGAGAGGATAGCAAAGGTATCTAGATCCTCTATGAGGCCGTGGAGAGACTCTAGTTGTGGTTTTAAAAGAAAACATGAATCATCAGCGTACAATGACACCTTAGTTTTTAAGCCACGGATTTCTAATCCATTAATATTAATGTTTGATCTAATTTTAACAGCTAACATTTCGATGGCAATAATAAATAGATATGCCGATAGTGGACAACCTTGTTTTACTCCTCTAGATAGTTTAAAACTTTCTGAGATGTAGCCATTATTTACTATTTTACACCTAGGGTTACTATACATAATTTTAACCCATTTTATAAGAGATTCCCCAAAATTGAAATATTCTAGGCATTTATATATAAACTCCAGTCGTACTTTATCAAAAGCCTTTTCAAAATCAGCTATGAAAACCAGACCTGGTGTCCCCGATATTTCATAGTGTTCTATTGTTTCCAGTACTTGCCTTATATTATCTCCAATGTATCGTCCATGTAAAAAACCTGTCTGATTAGGATGAATAATATCTGACAAAACTTTTTTTATTCTATGCGCCAAGCATTTTGCTAGGATTTTTGCATCACAACACTGAAGTGTAAGAGGTCTCCAATTTTTTAATTGGACTGGATCTTTATATATACCACTTGGGTCCTGTTTCAGTAATAACGATATCAGACCTTCTTGTTGCGTGTCTGATAATCTACCATTTATATAGGAGTGGTTAAAACAAGCTAATAATGGTCCTTTGAGTATATCAAAAAAAGTTTTGTATACTTCCACTGGTATGCCATCCAGCCCTGGAGTTTTCCCATCCTTAAAGGCCCCAATTGCATCAAGCAGTTCCTCCTTTGTAATTTGGCCTTCACATGAGTCTTTCTGTACAGATGTTAATTTTACATTATTAATAGGAAAAAAATCCATACAATTAGTTTCAGTTAGTGGAGATGGAGGAGCCTGAAACGAAAACATATTCTTAAAGTACTTTACTTCCTCTTTCAAAATATCATTTGGTGAATCATGCGTGACTCCATCATTTGTAACAAGTTTTAATACATTTTTTTTGGTAGCATTTCTATATTGAAGATTGAAAAAGAATTTGGTGCATTTTTCCCCATATTCCATCCAGTTCGCTTTATTTTTATAATATATTACACTGGATCTTTCTTGAATAAGTTCCTCCATTTCTTTTTGTTTTTCCTCTAACTTATTCTGTGCCTCTATGGTACTGTTTTTATTGCTATCTAACTGTACTGTTAGTCCTTCAATTTCCTTTGTTAATATGGACTCTTTTGATCTAAATTCCCTTTGTTTTATAGATGAGTACTGAATTGCATGGCCTCTAAAGGCACACTTAAAAGTGTCCCATACAATAAGGGGATCTGCTGTACCTATGTTATGTCTGAAAAAGTCAGTTATAAAATCTTCTGTCCTAGTTCTAAACAATTTATCATCTAGTAGACTTTGATTAAATTTCCAATATCCTCGCCCACGTGGAAATTCTGTAAGAGAAATATATATGCCAATTATGTGATGATCCGACCGCATTCTGTCCCCTATCAACACTTTTTTAACTTTTGGTGCCAGAGAGAATGGTATAAGAAAGTAGTCAATACGACTAGCTTGATTCAGCCTCCGCCATGTATATCTCACTAAATCAGGGTATTTAAGTCTCCATATATCCACTAATTCCAATATATCCATGACATTCATGATTTCCTTAAGTGCCTGAGGGTGATAGTTTGTAGTGTGATTTCCTTTCCGGTCTATAGAGGTATTTAAGACCGTATTAAAATCTCCCACTATAATAATAGAGTCTAGTGTTGCTTGTAGAGTTGATAAATTCTTATATATATTTTCAAAGAAGCTTGGATCATCATTATTCGGACCGTATAGGTTAACAAGCCATATTTGTTTATTGTCCAATAACATATTTAAAATAATCCATCTACCTTGAGGATCTGTTTGGACAATTTGCACATTTGGATCAAAATTATTGTTAATTAAAACCATCACCCCTTTTGAATTTCTTTGCCCATGGGAGAAATATATTTTGCCCCCCCAGTTCTTTTTCCACAAAACTTCATCTAAAACTGTTGAATGGGTTTCCTGTAAACAATAGATATTATAATCCTTCTCTTTTAGCCAGGTAAATACTGATCGTCTTTTCTTATTATCTGCTAAGCCATTACAATTGTAACTGGCTATACTTATTTCACCACTTACCATAATGAGACACACCTTTCATTCTTTTAATCAGAATATATTTTTGTAAACGTACTATTAAAAAGTAACATAATGATTGAGTGTCTATATAGTTGTACCATGATATTTGCATTTCTACTAAGTAAACCTCCAATTGGTCCCTACTATTCCACCCGCTAAAAGGCCTCATCTCGAGATGGCTTGTCATCCCAATGCCCGGTAGACCACCCTCGACCCCCTGTATCCCATAGCCCTGAACCGACTGGGATCCATTCTTTGAAAAGAGCATACAGTGCCATTTACCGAATTGAAGAAGATCAATTACCATATGCATTTCCATTGCCCTCACCTCGATTTGTATTATATATATCTGTGGATCATCCTCTATTGTCCCTAACATCTTTTACTTCTTCCTTCGCAACAGTTGTGGGATACACACATACACCCACACACACTCAGCCCTTACCCCCACACAACCATAAGCTCACTTTCTCAACAATTGCACCATCCCAGAGCCCAACTCAAGATGGGTCATGATTTACAAATGCACTTGCAGTTGCAGCTGCATGAGAAGGCCTGCAAGACCGCACAAAAAATTAGCAAAAATTGAGAGATTTATTTACCATTGTCATATCCTAGATAATGGAGGTCAAATGTACACCTTATTCCTGAAACACCCACAATACGGCCACCCGTCATGACCATGTCCCCACGCATCTCCATGCAGTCCGACTTTGATTTTGTGCCGCCAGGGCCACAATAATATACCCCCTCTCTGAATGTCCGAGTGTGACCCCCTCCCCATGGGTTACTGCAGCTAGTGTTGCCAGCACTGCCACTGCCTGGGTGGGGGCACCCCACCGGAATCCCCACCGGCTAGGTACAAGGTCGTCAAGGTTCTCATTAGCAGCTTTGAGAATTTCCTTGTATATTATGCTCTCCCTTATTGGGGCTTTGGCTTTGCAGGACCAACCCTGCCAAGCAGGCTCAGAATCTTGAGGGGGCAGTGCTGCTCTTGGTCTCTGACCTCATTTTAGCTGCATACAGACCGCTTACAGCGGGCACATAAAACAGTTAGGGACTTCTCCTTAGTATCTGGGTCATTCAGGTGGGTGTCTAGGGTATAGTGCCATGGACCGTACCATTAAAATAGGATAATAAATAATTAGATATAATTTATAAAAAAATAAATAAAAAATGTAGTTCTCCATGATAGGACAATAAATAAATAAGACGTATAATTCATTATAAAAGTATATCCATCATCTTAACAACATTGAAAGCCCTCTCATACCCGGCTCACAGCAATACATTGGCTCTGGGATATGCAACCATTTCATTACTCACTCACTCAACTTTCCAAACATAACAAATAAAATAAAAAATAAACACAAACCATACCATCCACACATACTGTGCCTTCTGTTTACTTAGTTTTTATCTTCACTATGTTGAATTAGTGCTTGTGTGTTCAATTAGTTATATGTGAAGATTTATAGAAAAGCTATTTTTTTATTGTATTGTTACAATCAGTAACCGGGCTTGAATTGTGTTTATTAGTCAAGTTTATGATTAGTTACTGATTAGATTAGGTGCCTCTCCCAAGATTTCTCCCGACATTTTGTTGGCAGCTTGGCTACTATTCTCATTGTATAACCACGATTTGTGCCGCTAAATATGCCCATTTTCGAACAAACTCTATATGTATTGTGTAATATGATGTTATAGGACTGTCATCTGAAGAAGTTTGAGAAGGTTAGTGAAAAAATTAATATATTTTGCTGGTTTATTCGTTATCGCTATTGTTGGCTTGAATCAATGCTGTTGTGTGGTTGGCTATTGTAGTAAGCTAATATAATGCTATATTGTGTTTTCGCTGTAAAACACTTAAAAAATCTGAAATATTGGCTGGATTCACAAGATCTTTGTCTTTCATTTGCTGTACGCTGTGTATTTTTCATAAATGTTTTATGATGAGTATTTAGGTAATTCACGTTGGTCTCTGTAGTTATTCTAGTTGCTTTGGTGAGAGTTGTGATGGTGGCTGCAATGTAAAACTATGATTTATACCTGAAATATGCACATATTTTCGAACAAAACATATGCTATACAATAAATATGTTATCAGACTGTCATCTGATGAAGTTGTTTCTTGGTTAGTGACTATTTATATCTTTATTTGGTCGAAATTGTGATAGCTACCTATGCAGGAAAAAAATGGTGGGAAAAAAAAGTTGTGTCTTTTGCTATCGTGGTTAGCTAATAGAAATACATATTGTGTGTTCCCTGTAAAACATTTTAAAAATCAGAAATGATGGCTGGATTCACAAGATGTGTATCTTTCATCTGGTGTCTTGGACTTGTGATTGAATGATATTTAGATGCTAGTATTTACTTGTGACGCTATGCTAGGCTATGCTAGTCAGCTTTTTTACTGATGGGGGTGCTCCCGGATCCGGGATTGTGATGAAGTAGAAGTTAAACTCAGTTTTTCGCAATTCCTGACATTTAATCAGAGTAAAAATGTCCTGTCTTAGGTCAGTTAGGATCACCACTTTATTTTAAGAATGTGAAATGTCAGAATAATAGTAGAGAGAATAATTAATTTCAGCTTTTATTTCTTTCCTCACATCCCCAGTGGGTCAGAAGTTTACATACACTCAATTAATATTTGGTAGCATTGCCTTTAAATTGTTTAACTTGGGTCAAATGTTTCGGGTAACCTTCCACAAACTTCCCACAATAAGTTTGGTGAATTTTGACCCATTTCTCCTGACAGAGCTGGTGTAACTGAGTCAGGTTCGTAGGCCTCCTTGCTCGCACACGCTGTTTCAGTTCTGCCCACAAATGTTCTATAGAATTGAGGTCAGGACTTTGTGATGGCCACTCCAATACCTTGACTTCGTTGTCCTTAAGCCATTTTGCCACAACTTTGGAAGTATGCTTGGGGTCATTGTCAATTTGGAAGACCCATTTGCGACCAAGCTTGAACTTCATGACTGATGTCTTGAGATGATGCTTCAATATATCCACATCATTTTCCTTCCTCATAATTTTCCTTCCTTTTGTGAAGTGCACCAGTCCCTAATGCAGCAAAGCACCCCCACAACATGATGCTGCCACCCCGTGCTTCACGGTTGGGATGTTGTTCTTCGACTTGCAAGCCTCCCTCTTTTTCCTCCAAACATAACGATGGACATTATGGCCAAACAGTTCTATTTTTGTTTCATCAGACCAGAGGACATTTCTCCAAAAAGTATGATCTTTTTGCAGTTGCAAACCGTAGTCTGGCTTTTTTATGGCGGTTTTGGAGCAGTGGCTTCTTCCTTGCTGAGCGGCCTTTCAGGTTATGTCGATATAGGACTTGTTTTACTGTGGATATAGATACTTTTGTACCTGTTTCCTCCAGCATCTTCACAAGGCCAGCCACGCAATGGCCAACAACTAACAGGAAAAAGAAAAGAAAACAACAACAATGCAAAAAACGAAAGACATCAAGTACAACAAAAATCAAAACAGCAAGGCCAACTGTGTGTGTTTGAGTGCATGTGTGGCACTATTTAGATGTGTGTCCGTGTGTGTGCACCTGTCTGCATTTGAATGTGAGTGTGTGTATTCATTTGTATGTGCGTACAAGCACCTGCGCGGCATCAGCCTCAGGCAAACCGGCATTGGATGTAACAGTATTCCCCCTCAGTGTCATTCAAACATACTTTTCTTTGTTTATTTGTCTTTACTTTTGACTTTTATCTTTGACCGTCATACTACCCCTCCACCTAGCAACTCCACTCCCACTTCCAGTTCCACATCTCAACCCTCAGTTTCCCTCAACCCATCCCACCTATCTCTGCTGACCACCCACTTAGTATTTCTACGCGCCATATACACTATGCATACAAAAGTATGTGGACCCCCCTTCAAAATAGTGGATTCAGCTATTTCAGCCACACCCGTTGCTGACAGGTGAATACAATCCAGCACACAGCCATTCAATCTCCATAAACAAACATTGGCAGTAGAATGGCCTTACTGAAGAGCTCAGTGACTTTCAACGTGACACCATCATAGGATGTCACCTTGCTAACAAATCAGTTCATCAAATTTCTGACCTGCTAGAGCTGCCTCGGTCAACTGTAAGTACTGTTATTGTGAAGTGGAAACGTTTAGGAGCAACAATGGCTCAGCCCTCTACGATTAACAACTGTAACTGAACACCTCATTAACGAATGCCTGGAACACTGACGGCACATTGGCTAAACCAAATGGCATCACCAAGTACTCATAGTGACCAGACATCGTGCTAAACGTAGTCTTCCATTCAACCCCCTCCCGGATGCGGATGAGATTGTATGCACTCCGCAGGTCCGGTTTGGTAATGAACAGGGCCCCACAGAGATGTTCTCTTGTTGTGCACCAACGGGAGAGGGTAACGGTATTTTGTGGTGATTTCATTGAGTCCTCTGTAATCTATACATGGACGTAACCCTCCATCCTTCTTGGCGACATCCTGGTAAACCTCAAAGATGTCGGGCTGAAGGACAACCATAGGACTCTAAACCGACGTGGAACCACAGGGGATGGGGAAGCAGGTCCTCCGGCATTCAGGTGACCAATCTGTGATTCTCATCCTCGACAATGATATGGTGGGGCTATGGCTTTGAAGCCCAGGGAGGCCGAGGACGATCTTGTGAACTGGTGCACTGGTGATGAAGAAGAGGATGTTCACCTGATGAATGGATTCCATGGTAAGATTGAGTGGTTGGGTGATGTGAGTGATGGTTCCAGATCCTAAGGGCTGACTATTGAGGGCTTGAACCGGGAAAGGAGAGGAGAGCGAGTATGAGATGATGTTAAGAGAGGAGGCAAGGGTCTGGTCAATAAAGTTCCCCGCGGCACCGAAATCCACTAACGCTGTAGACACAGTACATGAGGGAAGGTCAACTAGTGTGATGAACACCAAAAGAGCTTAGCAGAAAGTGATGAAGATGGAATACTCACTCCTGCCCCAGGAGGTGGAAGATCACGTGACCGTCCCTCAGCTCTTGTGGATCCAGGATTGGGAAGTGCCGCACACAACTGGAGCTGGTGCCCTCCTTGACCACAATACAGACAGAGCCCCAGCTGTCTCCATCTGCATCGATCTGCCGTGGGGAGGCGTGTGACCCCTACCGTCATGGGATCAGGCTCTGAAGTGATGAGAGTAGCGACGCTCCCGAATTAGGTTATCCAGACAGATTGCCATCACAATGAGTGCGTCCAAGGAGAGGTTGTCATCTTGACAGGCCAGTTCCATCTGGACCTCCTCGCGCAGACCTCTTCCGAATAGCGTACGAAGCGCCGGATCATTCCATCCACTAGATGCTGCTACTGTCCAGAAGGTGAGTGCTTATTCGGTAGCCATCTGGTCCCCCTGCCGTAATTGAAGATAGCGCTCACCCCCCTCTCTGCCTTCCTGGAAATGATTGAAGATTCACTTGAACAAAGCCATAAACCCCTCATATGAATCTAGCTAGTCCTCTCCTCTCTCCCAAACGGCCGTGGCCCATTCCAATGCCCGCCCAGTTAGCAGAGAAATAACCGTGGCAACCTTGGACCTCTCGTGGTGGGGGCTCCCATCTGGTGTGTAAAGTAGAGGGAGCACGGAAGTAGGAAGCCATGGCATTTAGATGGGGTACCGTCATATTTATCCGGGAGGGACAAACGGGCATCGCTGACCTGAGCGCGTTGCTGAATGGGTTGTTGTGCTGGTTCGCTGGGTCGACTGGTTGTAGAGTATCCACCGCTAGATGACGACAACATCTCCCGGACAGGTTCGAGACGTTGCACACTGCGAAGAGCCTCTACCATAGCCGTCCCCAGTTGTGCCAGCTGGTCATGGTGTTGACCTAGAAGGTATCCCTGCTCGTTGACCGTCTGGGAGATATTCTGTTTTCCCGCTGCTTCCATTGTTAGAGTCAGTACTCTTTAACGTATACGCTGGGATTTGGAAAGCAAGCGAGTTTAAAAATAAAACGGAACATTTAACAATATAACAAACACGAGTAGCGTATAGAAATTAAGCATAAGGAATAACTTTTTGAGGCCTTCGCACTCATCTTTTTGTGCATTTATACATTTTTCATATTTCTTTATTTATTTGGAAATAATTCCTTACAGTAATTTTCATTCAAAGGGTGAGGAGGAGACGGAAAAGAAAACATCTGTTCAAAATAGTTAGCTTCCTCTTTTAAAATATAATTTGTAGAATCATGGATGACTGTCTTTAGTAATGAGTTTCTGCTAATTGTTTTTGGTAGCATTCCTGTGTTGAAGATTCAGGAAGAATTTGGTGCAATTTTTGGTTGAATAAGTTCCGACAGTTCTTTATGTTTTTCCTCTAACTTGTTTTGTATCGCTGTAGTGCCATTTTTATTGCTATCTACCTGTACCGTTTGTTCCTGTATTTCCCTTCTTAGTCTTGTCTCTTTAGACAGAAACTGCTTTTTCTTTACTGATGAATATTGAGTTGACCTCGGAAGGTACATTTACATGTATCGCAAACAATAAGGGGATTTACTGAACCAAAAATTCTGTTATGAATTATTTTATCTTAGTTAAGAACTAATTGTCCTCCAGTAGACTTTGATTAACTTTCCAATATCCCCGTCCAAGAGGACATTCTGTCAGAGTTATCTGAAGGCCAATTCGATGATGGTCCGATCTCATTCTGTCATCAATCAAGACTTTTTTAACCTTTGATGCAAGAGAGAAAGAGATAAGAAAGTAGTCAAGACGACTAGCTTGATTAAGTCTCCTTCATGTACTGTATATATTACTAGGTCAGAGTTTTTTAGTCTCCAAATATCCACTATTTCTAATGTGTCCATAATATTTGTGATCTCTGTAAGGGCACAGTGATGATAGTTTGTAGAGCGATTTCCTTTACTGTCCATTGAGGTACAGTACTTAACACTGTGTTATAGTCTCCCACCATGATCATTTAATCGTTTGTTGCCTGTAACTTCAATAGATTGTTATGAATATTTTCGAAAATATGTGGATCATCCTGATTTAGACCATATAGATTAATGAGGCATTTTTTTTATCCACTTTCAAATTCAAGAGTCCACCTTCCTTGCAGAACATTCCTGACTGTTTGCGCATTCAGATCAAATGTTTTGTTAATTAGTATCATCACACCTTTTGAGTTCCTTTAACCATGACAGAACATATTTTCACCGTCCCATTCCTTTTTCCATGCAACTTCATTTAAAGATGTACAGTCGTGGCCAAAGTTTTGAGAATGACACAAATATACATTTTCACAAAGTCTGCTGCCTCAGTTTGTATGATGGCAATTTGCATACACTCCAGAATGTTATGAAGAGTGATCAGATGAATTGCAATTAATTGCAAAGTAAAAAAAAAAAAAAAAAAACTGTTTCACCTGTCTTTGTGATTGTTTCCACCCCCCTCCAGGGGTCACCCATCAACCCCATTATCCTCTGTGTATTTATATCTGTGTTCTCTGTTTGTCTGTTGCCAGTTCATCTTGTTTGTCAAGTCAACCAGCGTTTTTGTCTCAGCTCCTGCTTTTCCCCAGTCTCTCTTTTTCTTGCCCTCCTGGTTTTGACCCTTGCCTGTCCTGTTTCTGAGCCCGCCTGCCTGACCACTCTGCCTGACCCTGATCCTGCTTGCCATCCTGTATCTTTGCCCCACCTCTGGATTACCGACCTCTGCTTGACACGACCCTGAGCCTGCCGTCCTGTACCTTTCCCCCACTACTCTGGTTATCGGCCCCTGCCTGCCTTGACCTGTCATTTGCCTGCCGTGCTGCTGTAATACACATTGTTACTCTAACACAGTCTGCATCTGGGTCTTACCTTCAAACCCTGATAGTACGAAAAGGCCATGACTGATCCAGCAGACCCTACTGCTGTATGGGATTAACAGCCGGCCATATGCGTTAGTCTTGAGGGGTTTGTGGGAGAGGTGAAGAAGGTTTTTTACGGCCCGTTCTCCGGGAGAGAAGCTGCCCGGAAACTAATCCAGCTTCGGCAGGACTCCTGCAGTGTGGCCACCTATGCGGTGGATTTCCGCACGTTGGCAGTGGAGAGTGCTTGGAACCAGGAAGCACTGTTCGATATGTTCCTGAACGGAGTCTCGGAAGAGGTCAAGGGCGAGCTTGCTGTTCGGGAGTTACCCACGGATCTCGATTCCCTCATTGCTTTGACCATCCGAATCGATGTCCCTGACGATCTTGTTGCTGAGAGAACCCGGCTTCCTGACCTTCCGAAGCCGGCTGAGTCACCGCTTCCCGAGCCTATGCAACTAATAGGTAGAGCTGGGCTATCGCCAGCAGAACGGAAATACAGGATCAACACAAAGAATTGTCTGTACTGCGGGACTCTTGGTCATTTTGTGTCCTTTTGTCCTTTAAAAAGATCAGGCTCACTGGTAGGAGCGAGTACTTTGGTGGGCCCTATGGAGAACTTTCCTGATTCCCTTGCTCGCACCCCTGTTCATGCCATTCTGCTGTGGGGAAACCAGTCTAAATCTCTCCGGGTCCTCATTGACTCTGTGGCCAATGTTTTTTGGACGCTACCCTGGCTTCCGAGCTGAACATCTCACTCAGCCCTTCTTCACTCCCATGGATGTTAGAGTGCTGAACAGGCGCTCTACAGGCCGGGTCACTCCTATTACCACTCCCATCAACCTGTCGGTGTCAGGGAATCACAGCAAGACTATTCAATTCCTGCTCATCAAGTCTCCTCAGATTCCCGTGGTATTGGGATTCTCCTGGCTCCAGCGACACAATCCCATCAACTGGTCTACTGGTGCCATCATGGGCTGGCCACGCCCAGTGTCTGATGTCAGCGCAACCTGCCCCGGAATGTCTTCCTGGGGGCTCGGAAGGTGCCCTGGACCTCTCCGCCATTCCCGGGGAGTACTAGGACCTTCGGGAGGTGTTCAACAAGGCCCGGGACACTTCGCTTCCGTGTTTTCCAAGCTGGATCTACGGAACGCCTACCACCTGGTTCGGATACGGGAGGGGGATGAGTGGGAATCCGCCTTCAACACGGCCAGCAGCCACAACGAGTATTTGGTCATGCCATTTGGAATCACCAATTATATTTGTTTATTTTTTTTATTTCACCTTTATTTAACCAGGTAGGCAAGTTGAGAATAAGTTCTCATTTACAATCGCAACCTGGCCAAGATAAAGCAAAGCAGTTCGACACATACAACAACACAGAGTTACACATGGAGTAAAACAAACATACAGTCAATAATACAGTAGAAAAATAAGTCTATATACAATTCTGAGCAAATGAGGTGAGATAAGGGAGGTAAAGGCAAAAAAGGCCATGGTGGCAAAGTAAATACAATATAGCAAGTAAAACACTGGAATGGTAGATTTGCAGTGGAAGAATGTGCAAAGTAAAAATATAAATAATGGGGTGCAAAGGAGCAAAATAAATAAATAAATACATACAGTAGAGGAAGTGGTAGTTGTTTGGGCGAAATTTTAGATGGGCTATGTACAGGTGCAGTAATCTGTGAGCTGCTCTGACAGCTGGTGCTTAAAGCTAGTGAGGGAGATAAGTGTTTCCAGTTTCAGAGATTTTTGGCAGCAGAGAACTGGAAGGAGAGGCGGCCAAAGGTGGAATTGGCTTTGTGGGTGACCAGAGAGATATACCTGCTGGAGTGTGTGCTACAGGTGGGTGCTGCTATGGTGACCAGCGAGCTGAGATAAGGTGGGACTTTACCTAGCAGGGTCTTGTAGATGACCTGGAGCCAGTTGGTTTGGCGACGAGTATGAAGTGAGGGCCAGCCAACGAGAGCATACAGGTCGCATTGGTGGGTAGTATATGGGGCTTTGGTGACAAAACGGATGGCACTGTGATAGACTGCATCCAATTTATTGTGTAGGGTATTGGAGGCTATTTTGTAAATGACATCGCCGAAGTCGAGGATCGGTAGGATGGTCAGTTTTATGAGGGTATGTTTGGCAGCATGAGTGAAGGATGCTTTGTTGCGAAATAGGAAGCCAATTCTATATTTAACTTTGGATTGGAGATGTTTGATGTGAGTCTGGAAGGAAAGTTTACAGTCTAACCAGACACCTAGGTATTTGTAGTTGTCCACATATTCTAAGTCAGAACCGTCCAGAGTAGTGATGCTGGATGGGCGGGCAGGTGCAGGCAGCAATCGGTTGAAGAGCATGCATTTAGTTTTACTTGTATTTAAGAGCAGTTGGAGGCCACGGAAGGAGAGTTGTATGGCATTGAAGCTCGTCTGGAGGGTTGTTAACACAGTGTCCAAAGAAGGGCCAGAAGAATACAGAATGGTGTCATCTGCATAGAGGTGGATCAGAGACTCACCAGCAGCAAGAGCGACATCATTGATGCATACAGAGAAGAGAGTCGGCCCAAGATTTGAACCCTGTGGCACCCCCATAGAGACTGCCAGAGGCCCGGACAACAGGCCCTCCGATTTGACACACTGAACTCTATCAGAGAAGTAGTTTGTGAACCAGGCGAGGTAATCATTTGAGAAACCAAGGCTATTGAGTCTGCCGATGAGGATGTGGTGATTGACAGAGTTGAAAGCCTTAGCCAGGTCAATGAATACGGCTGCACAGTATTGCTTCTTATCGATGGCGGTTAAGATATTGTTTAGGACCTTGAGCGTGGCTGAGGTGCACCCATGACCAGCTCTGAAACCAGATTGCATAGCGGAGAAGGTGCGGTGGGATTCGAAATGGTCGGTAATCTGTTTGTTGACTTGGCTTATGAAGACCTTAGAAAGGCAGGGTAGAATAGATTTAGGTCTGTAGCAGTTTGGGTCAAGAGTGTCCCCCCCCTTTGAAGAGGGGGATGACCGCAGGTGCTTTCCAATCTTTGGGAATCTCAGACGACACGAAAGAGAGGTTGAACAGGCTAGTAATAGGGGTTGCAACAATTTCGGCAGATAACTTTAGAAAGAAAGGGTCCAGATTGTCTAGCCCTGCTGATTTGTAGGGGTCCAGATTTTGTAGCTCTTTCAGAACATCAGCTGACTGGATTTGGGAGAAGGACAAATGGGGAAGGCTTGGGCGAGTTGCTGTGGGGGGTGCAGTGCTGTTGACCGGGGTAGGGGTAGCCAGGTGGAAAGCATGGCCAGCCGTAGAAAAATGTTTATTAAAATTCTCAATCATAGTGGATTTATCTGTGGTGACAGAGTTTCCTATCCGCAGTGCAGTGTGCAGCTGGGAGGAGGTGCTCTTATTCTCCATGGACTTTACAGTGTCCAATAACTTTTTTGAGTTTGTGTTGCAGGAAGCAAATTTCTGCTTGAAAAAGCTAGCCTTGGCTTTTCTAACTGCCTGTGTATATTGGTTTCTAACTTCCCTGAAAAGTTGCATATCACGGGGGCTGTTCGATGCTAATGCAGAACGCCACAGGATGTTTTTGTGTTGGTTAAGGGCAGTCAGGTCTGGAGAGAACCAAGGGTTATATCTGTTCCTGGTTCTAAATTTCTTGAATGGGGCATGCTTATTTAAGATGGTGAGGGAGGCATTTAAAAAAAATAACCAGGCATCCTCTACTGACGGGATGAGGTCAATATCCTTCCAGGATACCCGGGCCAGGTCGATTAGAAAGGCTTGCTCGCTGAAGTGTTTCAGGGAGCGTTTGACAGTGATGAGTGGAGGTCGTTTGACCGCTGACCCATTACGGATGCAGGCAATGAGGCAGTGATCGCTGAGATCTTGGTTGAAAACAGCAGAGGTGTATTTAGAGGGCAAGTTGGTCAGGATGATATCTATGAGGGTGCCCGTGTTTACGGCTTTGGGGTGGTACCTGGTAGGTTCATTGATAATTTGTGTGAGATTGAGGGCATCAAGCTTAGATTGTAGGACGGCTGGGGTGTTAAGCATGTCCCAGTTTAGGTCACCTAGCAGCACGAGCTCTGAAGATAGATGGGGGGCAATCAGTTCGCATATGGTGTCCAGAGCACAGCTGGGGGCAGAGGGTGGTCTATAGCAGGCGGCAACGGTGAGAGACTTGTTTTTAGAGAGGTGGATTTTTAAAAGTAGAAGTTCAAATTGTTTGGGTACAGACCTGGATAGTAGGACAGAACTCTGCAGGCTATCTCTGCAGTAGATTGCAACACCGCCCCCTTTAGCCGTTCTATCTTGTCTGAAACTGTTGTAGTTAGGGATGGAGATTTCAGTGTTTTTGGTGGTCTTTCTATGCCAGGATTCAGACACGGCTAGGACATCCGGGTTGGCAGAGTGTGCTAAAGCAGTGAATAAAACAAACTTAGGGAGGAGGCTTCTAATGTTAACATGCATGAAACCAAGGCTATTACGGTTACAAAAGTCATCAAAAGAGAGCGCCTGGGGAATAGGAGTGGAGCTAGGCACTGCACATCGCCAGAGGAACAGAGGAGGAGTAGGATAAGGGCACGGCTAAAAGCTATGAGAGTTGGTCGTCTAGGACGTCCGGAACAGAGAGTAAAAGGAGCAAGTTTCTGGGGGCGATAAAAGAGCTTCAAGGTATAATGTACAGACAAAGGTATGGTAGGATGTGAATACAGTGGAGGTAAACCTAGGCATTGAGTGATGATGAGAGAGATATTGTCTCTAGAAACATCATTGAAACCAGGTGATGTCATCGCATGTGTGGGTGGTGGAACTGAAAGGTTGGATAAAGTATAATGAGCAGGGCTAGAGGCTCTACAGTGAAATAAGCCAATAAACACTAACCAGAACAGCAATGGACAAGGCATATTGACATTAAGGAGAGGCATGCTTAGCCGAGTGATCATAAGGGTCCAGTGAGTAGTGAGGTTGGTTGGGGTCACGGAGATTCAGACAGCTAGCCGGGCCATGGGTAGCAATGCCCCTGCTGTGTTCCAAACTCTGGTAAATGATGTCTCCGCGGTATGTTGAACCGGTTTGTCTTTGTCTACATTGATGACATCCTTGTCTTCTCCCACTCCCCCTAAGAACATGTGCTCCACGTCAGACAGGTTCTTCAACATCTCCTGGAGAACCAGCTGTTTATTAAGACAGAGAAGTGTGAGTACCATCACTCCACCATCCTTTTTCTGGGGTACATCTTCTCCGCTGGGAGTGTCCAGGGAAGGTGAGAGTGGTGGTGGATTGGCTTCAGCCTTTGTCCAAGGTGCAGCTGCAATGTTTCCTGGGGTTGGCCAACTTCTATCGCCGCATAATCCGGGGTTACAGCACCCTGGCTCCCCCCCTGTCAGCACTCACCTCTCCCAAGGTTCTGTTCACAGGGTCCCCTGCTGCTGACCGGGCATTCCGGGACCTCAAACACTGCTTCACCACTGCTCCCATCCTGGTTCATCCCGATCCTTCCCGTCAGTTTGTGGTGGTGGCCGATGCGTCGGATGTAGGAGTGGGGGCGGTCCGATCCCAGCGTTCTGCCCTGGACCTGAAGCTACATCCCTGCGCCTTCTTCTCCCATCGCCTTAACGCCACCGAGAACAACTACTATGTGGGAAATCGTGAGCTTCTCGCAGTGAAGATGGCGTTGGAGGAATGGAAGCACTGGCTGGAAGGGGAGGTAAACCCCATTCATCGTATGGGCTGACCACAAAAATATGGAGAATCTCTGCACCGCCAAGCGCCTCAACTCAACTGGGCCCTGTTGTTCACACGGTTCAACTTCTTTCTCTCATATCGGCCGGGATCCAATAATGTCAAGCCGGATGCACTCTCGCCATTATAGACCCACGGCTATTACCTGGAGCCCAAGACCATCCTTCCCACCACGTGCCTGGCGACGGAACTCAGCTGGGGTATAGGGAAACAGGTCTGGGAGGCACAGCATTCCCAGCCTAACCCCGGGGGGGTCCAGATAACCGGATGTTCGTGCCTTACGCAGTCCGCTCCGAGGTCCTGGAGTGGGCCCACTCCTCCAGACTGGCCTGCCACCCGGGCTCCCGCCGGACCCTGGCTTTTGTACGATGACGCTTTTGCTGGCCCACCATGGTCCCTGACGTCTCCGCATTTGTCGCGGCTTGCACGGTGTGTGCACAAAACAAGACCACTCAACAAGCTGCCGCTGGTCTCCTCCAACCTCTGCCTGTCCCTCACCATCCCTGGTCCCACAAACCTTTGACTGGTACTGTATATCTATCTCTTATTATAAGAATCAACAATTGTACTAAGGTGTGCCATGCATTTATCTTGAATCCGGTCCCAAAGTTACCCAAAGTTACCTGGCTCAATCATCTTTTCAGCTCCAATTCAAAATGTAATGAGGTCAAGAGTTATGAATGAGTAGCCTACAGACTGAAAACATTGCCTCTCAGCATCATTCCTTTGTTTTACCTGAAACTGGAGGTTATTCTATCTATGAATCTTTCTGTCTCTCTATATCTATCTCTTCTTCCCCCTTCTCTCAAGGGGGAAGATGTTTTTCATACCTCTCACTGCCTGTTTCATCTCCTGTGTCTGCAGGTTCTTGTGCTCTCCTTCCCAATCAGGGCCCTTGAATTCTCTTCAAGGCCTCCCTCTCACCTTCTGCCACATTCACTACCAAAGCCAGTCTAACAAAGACCCAAGGCAGAGGCACAGCGAGAGGACAGAAGAGAGAGAGAACGTAGGGAGGGATTGGGAAAGATGGAGAATGAGAGAAATGAAGAGAGACGGAGAGAGAAGAGAGCCAGGGACAGATTGAAAGTGTACGGGAGGAATGCAGGACCAAATTAGATCCTCTTGGAGTACAGACACTGAATTAATTCCAAAGAGAATATTGCATTGTCTTCCCCCCCACCCCCTCTGCATTGGGACACAGAGCAGTGTTATTTTCCCTGGGCTGGCATCCCTATTCCTATTTTCTTTCTGCAGATAGTCCCTGGCTATTGATCCCGCTGGCATCAATGCTTTCTCTATTTATTCTGCTCATGCTGTTGCAGCAGCTCCAACACTGTAAATGTGCTCAAATAAGCTAGAAGATGCTCCATTTACAGTGATTTACGAAACCATGTAAATACATATATAGTTTTTTTGTGGTGGGACATTAGCCATATTTGACAAATATACAGTAGAAAGAGCATTGTATGGCTGAAACACATTGAAACAATGTATGCAAAATATCATATCTTATATTGACCAAATCATATTTTACAGGTATAGATCGGGAAGGATAGGAGTTCATGACATTTAAGGTGAGAGGAACTTTCTAAGTCATCAAAATGTGAACTATGGGGACTTTAATGTGTTGCTATGAGGAACATTTTCTGTTACTCACTACCATGTGACCATAATAACGGCGTTTTGCCACTGAACGCCCCTTCCCATCTGTTTCCACTGCACATACAGCCAATGGAAGTTGCTGGCGGCCTCTGGAAACACTTGGCCTGCATTGAGAGATCCAAAAACCTGCATTTTTTTATTCAAACTGTGGTTGGAAATGGTATCTGGCTGAGTTTGCTGATTAAGTCCACTACGCTCTGAAGCTTTTTGTCAGTTGGTTCTAACTGCATAATAGATTGCAAAAAAATGTTTTATGAGCATGGCCTTATTTCTATTACAGCATACTGGATGACTGTCATTCATATGCCATGTAACCAGCTCAATATAACATCAATAGGTTAAGGTTAGGCAACACATAGCAGCTGTGAGTATTTCTGGATAAGTCTCGAAGAGATTTGCACACCTGGATTTTTAAATATTTGCACATTATTCTTTTAAATATTCTTCAAGCTCTGTCAAGTTTATTGTTGATCATTGCTGGACAGCCATTTCAAGTCATGACATAGATTTTTAAGCCTATTTAAGTCAAAATTGTAACTAAGCCAGTCATGAACATTCAAAATCGTCTTGGTAAGCAACTCGAGTGTATATTTGGCTTTGTGTTTTAGGTTATTGTCCTGCTGAAAGGTGACTTTGTCTCACGGTGTCTGTTGGAAAACAGAAAACAATATTTTCCTTTAGGATTTTGCCTGTGCTTAGCTATTCCATTTGTTTTTATCCTAAAAAACTCCCTAGTCCTTGCCGATGAAAAGCACACACATAACATGATTCAGCCACCACCATGCTTGAAAATATAAAGAGTGGTACTTAGTGATGTTTTGTTGGATTTTCCCCCAAACGCTTTGTATTCAGGATATAAAGTTAATTTCTTTGCCACATTTTTTGCAGTTGATAGCAAGCTGTCCAGGCCCTGAGGCAGCAAAGCAGCCCCAAACCATGATGCTCCGTCCACCATAGTTTACAGTTTGGATGAGGTTTTGATGTTGGTGTGCTGTGCCTTTTTTTCTCCACACATGGTGTTGTGTGTTCCTTCCAAACAACACAACTTTAGTTTCATCTGTCCACAGAATATTTTGTCAGTAGCGCTGTGGAAGATCCAGGTGCTCTTTTGCGAACTTCATAAGTGCAGCAATGTGTTTTTTTTGGACAGCAGTGGCTTCTTCCATGGTGTCCTCCCATGAACATCATTCTTGTTTAGTGTTTTACGTATTGTAGACCCGTCAACAGAGATATTAGCATCTTACTGAGATTTCTTTAGCTGACACTCTAGGATTCTTCTTAACCTCATTGAGCATTCTGCGCTGTGCTATTACAGTCATCTTTGCAGGACGGCCACTCCTAAGGAGAGTAGCAACAGTGCTGAAATTTCTCCATTTATAGACAATTTGTCTTAGCATGGACTGACTTTTAGAGATCATTTTGTAACCCTTTCCAGCTTTATGCAAGGCAACAATTCTTAATCTTAGGTCTTCTGAGATCTCTTTTGTTCGAGACATGGTTGACATCAGACAATGCTTCTTGTGAATAGCAAACTCAAATTTTGTGGGTGTTTTTTATGGGGCAGCTCTAACCAACATCTCCAATCTCGTCTCATTGATTCGACTCCAGGTTAGTTGACTCCTGACTCCAATTAGCTTTTGGAGAAGTCATTAGCCTAGGGGTTCACATACTTTTCCAACCTACACTGTGAATGTGTAAATGATGTATTCAATATAGACAAGAAAAATACAATAATTTATTAGTTTAAGCACACCGTATGTGTCTATTGTTATGACTTAGATGAAGATCAGATAAAATTGTATGTTACATTTATGCAGAAATCCAGGTAATTCCAAAGGGTTCACATACTTTTCTTGCCACTGTATGACAAAATAACACAAAATCTGGCTAATTCAAATGTAACTAACTTCCTCATAATTGGAAGGACCACTTCCATGTACTCTTTAAATTGGGCACACATTAAACAGCATCATGAATTGTTACGTGATTGGAACCGGCGAATTGCGGCAACCTAGTAACATACCGTGCATTCGAAAAGTATAAAAAATAAATAAAAAAAGCCTTATTCTAAAATGGATTAAATAAACTGTTTTCTTCATCAATCTACACACAATACCCCATCATAACAAAGCGAAAAATAGGTTTTTAAAAACAGAAACACCTTATTTACATAAGTTTTCAGACCTTTTGCTATGAGACTCGAAATTGAGCTCAGGTGCATCCTGTTTCCATGGATCATCCTTGAGATGTTTCTACAACTTGATTACCTGTGGTATATTCAATTGATTGGACATGATTTGGAAAGGCACACACCTGTATATATAATGTCCCACAGTTGACAGTGCATGTCGGTGCAAAAACCAAGCCATGAGATCGAAGGAATTGTCCGTAGATCTCAGAGGCAGGATTGTGTCGAGGCACAGATCTGGGGAAGGGTACAAAACATTTCTGGAGTATTGATGGTCCCCGAGAACACAGTGGCCTCCATCATTCTTAAATGGTAGAAGCTTGGAACCTAAAGACTCTAAGACCATGACAAACAAGATTCTCTGGTCTGATGAAACCAAGATTGAACACTTTGGCCTGAATGCCAAGCGTCACATCTGGAGGAAACCTGGCACCATGTTTTTCAGTGGCAGGGACTGGGAGACTAGTCAGGATCGAGACAAAGATGAACGGAGCAAAGTACAGAAAGATTCTTGATGAAAACCTGCTCCAGGGTGCTCAGGGCCTCAGACTGGGGAGAAGGTTCACCTTTCAACAGGACAACGACCCTAAGCACACAGCCAAGACAACGCAGGAGTGCCTTCGGGATAAGTCTCTGAATGTTCTTGAGTGGCCCAGCCAGAGCCCGGACTTGAACCCGATCGAACATCTCTGGAGAGACCTGAAAATAGCTGTGCAGCGACGCTGCCCATCCGACCTGACAGAGCTTGAAAGGATCTGCAGAAAAGAATGGGAGAAACTCCCCAAATACAGGTGTGCCAAGCTTGCAGAGTCATACCCAAAAATACTCGAGGCTTGTATAAATAGTGAAGAGAACAACTCCCTGTGGTACACCTTCATCCACATAAAGAAATGCAGACTTAACACCATCAATCATGATGGCCTGAGTTTTGTCACTAAGATAATCATAAAACAATGAACTGGCGTCAGAGCTCAGGCCTATCGAGGACAACTTATTCAATAAAATATCATGATCAACAGTATCAGAAGCTTTTGACAGATCCACAATCAAAGCAGCACTTTTAGTGTATAAAGCACGGACAAAATCATTAACAACTAAAGTGGTTGCTGTAATAGTGCTATGCCCAGGCCGAAACTCTGATTGGTTTACCTTCAAAATAAAATGTTCAGATAAAAAAGAGCAAAGTTGTACATTTACCAACAATTCAAGAATCTTAGCTTGACAAGGAAGCCTTGAAATGGGGACAATAATTATTAAGATCGCTACTATCCCTGCCCTTATGGAGTGGTAGAACAAGAGCTGATTTACATACTTTTGGAATATTTCCTGAAAACCATGTTAAGTAGAAAATGTGGGTTATTGAGCCAACATTTGATGGGTGGTGCACACTTAAGCAGACCGGGTTCCAATTGGCATTTGCATGTCTCTACAAGTAGGGTAAGTCAACATGTTCTTTCTACTTACGCACGCACGCACACACACACACACACACACACACACACACACACACACACACACACACACACACACACACACACACACACACACACACACACACACACACACACACACACACACACACACAGAAATCAGTACCATGGACATCCACATGATATTTAGCTTACGTTGATTGGACTAAATTGTGTTTGGAATCTTTTAGTTGTCACCGTATTAGACTAAGCATAGGTGATTTGATGGCTTTGAAATGTTGAAGTTGAAATGGTGCTGGAATAGTGTAGGCAGCTCCTGTTTTCTTTGGAACATGCGATAACTCTCTGCTGTTCTAAATCAATAGCTGTTTAGAAGTTCGAAAATGTCTGAAACATTAACTTGATTGACCATGCTGTAGGTCATGTAACTGTTTATGACATGCAATATGCTTTGTGGATGCCATGAAACAAAGGTGTGGTTTGAATTTATTCCGCAACTGTCTTGTTACTGTCTTGTTATTGTCTCGACCTTAGGCCTATATATAAAAACAAAAACAGGTGTAGACGTTACAGTGAAATGCTTAATTATCACAGTGTCAAGGCATATGAACTAACAGGTTATAGCGCAAACAAGGCAATTATCACAACACATATGTTGTAATAGGGCTTTTTTTCTGTCTTGTTTCCCCAGTGATTTTATCCATGCACCATTAATGCTTCACACAGTTTCCTCCTCAGAGGGACACCTGGCAGGGTGCCGCTGTTCTTCAAACAGTTTTGTTTACTTTCTTTTTGGGCAGTTAAGTACGCCTTCCCTTTCAAGCAGTGGCAAAGTACCCAATTGTCATACTGTAGTAAAAGTAAAGATACAGTACCTTAATAGAAAATGACTCAAGTAAAGGTGAAAGACACCCAGTAAAATAGTGCTTGAGTAAAAGTATAACAATATTTGGTTATAAATATACTTAAGTTTCAAAGTAAATGTAATTGCTAGAATATACTTAAGAATTAAAAGTAAAAGTATAAATAATTTCAAATTCCTTACAATATATTAGGCGAACCAGACGGCACAATTATTATTTTTATTTTTTTCTGGTTAGGAGCACACTCCAACACTCAAACATAATTTCATAATTTACAAACTAAGCATTTGTGTTTAGTGAGTCCGTCAGATCAGTGGCAGTACATTCAAAATGTAACGAGTACTTTTAGGTGTCAGGGAAAATGTATGGAGTGAAGTTGTCTGTCACGCCCTGACCTTAGTTATCTATGTTTTCTTTATTATTTTGGTCAGGTCAGGGTGTGACAAGGGTGGGTATGCTTGTTTTGTATTGTCTAGGTTTTTTGTAGATCTAGTTTTTTGTAAGTCTATGTAATTGTAGGTCTATGGTGACCTGAATTGGTTCCCAATCAGAGGCAGCTGTTTATCGTTGTCTCTGATTGGGAATCCTATTTAGGTTGCCATTTTCCCTTTTGGTTTCGTGTGTTCTTGTCTATGTGTAGTTGCCTGTTCAGCACTCTTCACGGTTCATTTTGTTGTTTTGTTAGTTTTGTTCAGTGTTGTTCAGTGTTCATTCTTATATTAAAGAGAATGTACGCATACAACGCTGCGCCTTGGTCTCCTGATTTCAAACAAACGTGACATTGTCACGCCCTGACCTTAGAGAGCCTTTTTATGTCTCTATTTGGTTTGGTCAGGGTGTGATTTGGGGTGGGCATTCTATGTTTTGTTTTCTATGATTTTGTGTTTCTATGTTTTGGCTGGGTATGGTTCTCAATCAGGGACAGCTGTCTATCGTTGTCTCTGATTGGGAACCATACTTAGGTAGCCCTTTTTCCCTCCTTTCGTTGTGGGTAGTTGTCTTAGTTTGTGGCACTATAGCCCTTTACCTTCACGGTCGTTTTTGTATTGTTTATTGTTTTTTGTCGGCGTCATCCAAAATAAAAGGAATATGTACGCTCACCACGCTGCATCTTGGTCCACTTCTTCCACCATCGGCCGTGACAGAAGTAAAAGTTGTCAAAATTATAAATAGTAAAGTAAAGTACATATACCTAAAAAAATGAATTAAGTGGTACTTTAAAGTATTTTTACTTAACTACTTTACACCACTGCTTTCAAGGCCCTATCTCGCTTCTTGTTTTGGCATAATTTCTGGTGTTAGTATACTAATGTTTCCTTGGGTAATTGTTGTTGTTTAAACGCACACTTGTGTTGTTTACGCTTTACAGGAAAAGTATGGTATCCCCATGGTGATGTTTGGCCTCTCACGCTGCGTAGTAACCCTGAGGCGGGGCTCTTAATATGTGCTAAGTCAAGCCATCAAAATACGGCCCTGGTCTCAGCCTTGCACATACAGTATCTGAAGGCCTGCTTGATTCACCATCACAAGGCCATATATCAACACAGGGGGGATGGGTGAGGACTATATTTCTCGCAGCACAAAGATCAATATGCCGTGCACCCACATGAGACAACCAGATTTACAGCACAACAGTGTGAGTTATGAACATATCCTCTCCCTCTTCCTCCTCCCCACCCTGACGATCAGAGAACAGAGGATCCACCATCTTGAGACAAGCTTATCAATTCAGTTCAAAGGAAATCAGCGGCTTCGATGCATTATAATGTCTAATTAAAGGCTGTTAAAGGTCTGATTATTGACACATGTAATGCTATTTTGTGGTATTTACAGGCAATAGAAGTAAGCTTGATTTTTTTATTAGAGTTTGATTCGGGACCTATCAACATGCTTTGTCAATTCCTCCATTTAGTCAACAATCTGAAAGGCAGTGAACTCAGTCTAGACATCTATCCTAAAATACAATCTACCCAAAATATATTGAGGTACACTTGAGTCACACATACATTAGCCAACTATTTGGTATATCCTAATGGCAGAGAGTAGTAGTAATGTCCTTGTTCAGAAGAAGAGCTCATGTGAGTCCCTCTGGTTGAAGCTGTAGACCACCCGACGGTGAACGTTCCTCAAACCAGCCAAACCAATATTTAAATCATCCTTTGTTACCATGAAGGTCAGGAAAAAGACCTCACACTTGTGGTTGTGGGAAATTCTCAACTCACATGTGTTGAGGATGTTAGATCATGCTGCTGTGCAGCCCAGTGAATTGATTAAAATAGCTTTGGACTAAGGCCTTGGTCAAGGCCTCTGTAGTCGTGGTCTTGGAAAATTTGTTTACTCTGACCTAATGCAAAGCTCCACGCTCAGTCAATTAATAAAATATGACCTGTGTATTACAGCGTCGCGTTTAGGTTAAAACAGGTGAAATATTGTTGAGTTCAAATCCATGTGTAGCAATCCTGCCAAACTAATAGCATCCCATTTAAATTTTAGTCAGAGATAGATGTGCATGGTGAATCTATTCATGTAATATTGAACATGTGACCATACAACTCAGTATTGCTGCCCCCCCCCCCAGATAAAAAATCGGAAACTTGTGTTTTGAATGCAACCTGTGCTGGTCAGTGGTAAACAGCCCGACATGGGAAGGGGGAAACCTGTGGTTTTCTTACAGAGGGAGCTCCATGTTTAGCAATAGTTACTGTAATGAAAGCCCAACTGCATGTGGTACCTGATTCAGTGATTGTTCTGCCCTCATCTCTATACCTCTCACTGGCGGTCACTGAATGACTATTCCCTTGCTATGCAAAACGGTTTCTCACAGGTGGCAATCAAAAACACACCCGCACAATTTATAGTTAATGGCCCTAAAGCTCAATTTTGCAGCAAATGAAGGGATTACCTGTGCTTAGATTGTGTGGAACTAAATAGAGACATTCATCTTCTGTGATCTCCCAGACCTGTGCCTGCATGTATGAGCAAATGTTTCTGTGCCTGGCTGTTAGTGGGCCTGCAGCACATTCTCCACAACCCTAGCTGTGATGCATCAGACGCCAAGCTGGACGTCAATGAAACACAGGACACTGTGGGTGGAGGGGATACAGGGTAAGGGGACTGAGGAAATAATTGATTCTTTGTGCAGCTCAATCATGTGGAATGATATTGAATTAGATACGGTTTAGTAGGGTCACTGAATCTGGAAATAATTTGTTCAGAGAGTCAGAGAAGCTTATTGTGAAAGTGGTCAGACTTTCAGACCTAAGAGTTGTGTAAATGTGAACTTAATCAATGAGACCTACTGTACCCAGAAATATACTGAACAAAATATAAACACAACATGTAAAGTGTTGTCCCCGTGTTTCATAAGCTGAAATAAAAGATCCCAGAAATGTTCCATTAGCACAAAATGCTTATTTCTCTCAAATGTTGGGCACAACTTTGTTTACATCCCTTTTTGTGAGCATTTCTCCTTTGCCAAGATAATCCATCCACCTGATAGGTGTGGCATATCAAGAAACTGATTAACTGGCATGATCATAACACAGGTGCACCTTGTGCTGGGGACAATTAAAAGCCACTCTAAAATGTGCAGTCTCGTCACACAATACAATGCCACATATGTCTCAAGTTGAGGGAGTGTACAATTGGCATTGTAACGTATACGCTGGGAGTTAGACAGCAAGTGCAGGTGGTGAGTTTAATAATAAATGGAACATCGAACTATATAACAAACACGAGTAGCATATAGACTTGAAACACATACACAATACTGACTGTGGAAGAACCGAAGGGAGTACCAGATATAGGGGATGTAATAAGTGATGTAATGGAGTCCAGGTGAGTGTAAAGCTTGATGCCAGGTGTGCGTAATGATGAATCCCAGGACTAGTGGTTCATATACAAGCGACGTTGAACGCCGGAGGGGAGGAGCGGGAGTAGACGTGACAGGCATGCTGACTGGAGGAATGTCCACCAGAGCTGTTGCATGTTTGTTTCTCTACCAAAAGCCGCCTCCGTCTTTTTAGAGAATTTGGCAGTACGTCCAAACGGCATCACAACCGCAGACCACGCATACGTGATTGTGTGAGCGAGCAGGTTTGAAGTTGGAAGTTTGAATTCACCTTAGCCAAATACCTTTAAACTCAGTTTTTCACAATTCCTGACATTTAATCCTAGTAAAAATTTCCTGTTTTAGGTCAATTAGGATCACCACTTAATTTTAAGAATGTGAAATGTCAGAATAATAGTTGAGAGAATAATTTTTTTCAGCTTTTATTTCTTTCATTACATCCCAGTGGGTCAGAAGTGTACATACACTCAATTAATATTTGGTAGCATTGCCTTTAAATTGTTTAACTTGGGTCAAACATTTCGGGTAGCCTTCCACAAGCTTCCCACAATAAGTTTGGTGAATTTTGACCCATTCCTCCTGACAGAGCTGGTGTAACTGAGTCGGGTTTGTAGGCCTCCTTGCTCGCACACGCTTTTTCAGTTCTGCCCACAAATTTTCTATAGGAATGAGATCAGGGCTTTGTGATGGCCACTCCAATACCTTGACTTTGTTGTCCTTAAGCCATTTTGCCACAACTTTGGAAGTATGCTTGGGGTCATAGTCCATTTGGAAGACCCGTTTGCAACCAAGCTATAACTTCCTGACTGATGTCTTGAGATGTTGCTTCAATAAATCCACATAATTGTCCTTCCTCATGATGCCATCTATTTTGTGAAGTGCACCAGTCCCTAATGCAGCAAAGCACCCCCACAACATGATGCTGTCACCCCCGTGCTTCACGTTTGGGATTGTGTTCTTCGGCTTGCAAGCCTCCCTCTTTTTCCTCCAAACATAATGATGGTCATTATGGCCAAACATTTCTCCAAAAAGTACGATCTTTGTCCGCATGTGCAGTTGCAAACCGTAGTCTGGCTTTTTTATGGTGGTTTTGGTGCAGTGGCTTCTTCCTTGCTGGGCGGCCTTTCAGGTTATGTCGATATAGGACTCGTTTTACTGTGGATATAGATACTTTTGTACCTGTTTCCTCCAGAATCTTCACAAGGTCCTTTGCTGTTGTTCTGTGATTGATTTGCACTTTTCGCACCAAAGTACATTCATCTCTAGGAGACAGAACGCGTCTCCTTCCTGAGCGGTATGACGGCTGCGTGGTCACATGGTGTTTATACTTGCGTACTATTGTTTGTACAGATGAACGTGGTACCTTCAGGCATTTTGAAATTGCTCCCAAGGATGACCCAGACTTGTGGAGGTCTACATTTTTTATCTGATGTCTTGGCTGATTTCTTTTGATTTTCCCATGATGTCAAGCAAAGAGGCACTGAGTTTGAAGGTAGGTCTTGAAATACATCCACATGTACACCTCCAATTGACTTAAATGATGTAAATTAGCCTATCAGAAGCTTCTAATGGCATGACAATTTTCTGGAATTTTCCAAGTTGTTTAAGGCACAGTCATCTTAGTGTATGTAAACTTCTGACCCACTGGAATTGTGATACAGTGATTTATAAGTTAAGTAATCTGTCTGTAAACAATTGTTGGAAAAATTATTTGTGTCATGCACAAGGTAGATGTCCTAACAGACTTGCCAAAACTATAGATTGTTAAGAAGAAATTTGTGGAGTGGTTGAAAACGAGTTTTAATGACTCCAACCTAAGTGTATGTAAACTTCCGACTTCAACTGTGGATACCGTGACGAGATCCTGAGGCCCATTGTCGTCCCAGTCATCCGCTGCCATCACCTCATGTTTCAGCATGATAATGCACTGCCCCATGTCACAAGTATCTGTACACAATTTCCGGAAGCTGAAAATGTCTCAGTTCTTCCATGGTCTGCAAACTCACCAGACATTTAGCATGTTTGGGACGCTCTGATTCGACGTGTACAACAGCTTTTTCAGTTCCAGCCAATATACAGCAACTTCGCACAGCCATTGAAGAGGAGTGGGACAACATTCCACAGGCCATAATCAACAACCTGATCAAGTCTATGCGAAGGAGATATGTCACGCTGCATGAGGCAAATGGTGGTCACACCAGATACTGACTGGTTTTCTGATGCACGCCCCTACTTTTTTTGAACGTATCTGTGACCAAGAGATGCATATATGTAATCCCAGTCCATAGTTTAGGGCCTCATGAATTATTTGAATTGACTGATTTCTTTATATGAACTCTAACTCAGTAAAATCTTTGAAATTGTTGCATGTTACACTTATATTTTTGTTCAGTGTATAAAAGACATTCACATTTTAAACATTCAGGCCATCGTTGCCAGACATTTTTATGTGAACATATAAGATTGAATGGACCCTTGAGGACAAAGGCAAGAGTGTTTGCTCTTACGACCTGCATTTCATACAAAGGACTTCATCAGTAATGGAAAGAAACGGCTTGTTTTGTTTAGAGAACAGGCATATCTCAGTGAGTGGCAGAGGCATTGCTTTGACCGTATCGACAGAGAATAGTGGCTTTTAGAAACCCAAGACATTGAGAGAGTGGTTGTTTCTGAGCGAAACATTCCAGCAGCCATCTTTTGGTGAAGCTGGTTGTTTTGTTCAATACAATAGTTTAACACATTACTACTTGCAGGTATGTTCTAAAGCTAGCATACAGATGTATTAAAAGAGTGGTAGAGCTGAAATGCTGTATTTATTTATGTAATGTACTTGTATATAGGCCTATCAATAAGGATGAGGAGAAGATCTGTTGCAAAGAAACCACGGGTCCTCTGGGAGTTCAGGATGCAGAGGCCTGCACTGAGGGAGAGCCAGCAAATAACAATTGGAATAATAGATCAGATGTTATCTTGGCATGTTGTATATCATTATTCTGTTCTGGACCACCCTCTGATGTCTTTTTTTCAGCTCTACTAGCCCTAACATCAAATATTTTGGTGATGCATACAAAGTTCAAAGACAACATTTGAAAAAGCCATTGCACGTGTTTTGACTTCCCCATAGGCCTTTACATGTGTCAATATCAGTTTTGACGCATTACTGCATTGGCAACAACATCCCGTTCAACCTAACAGTGGCAGAGTAAATGCAAGAGATTCATCTTTGCATCAACATTGACCCTGTGGGCGAAAAATATGAAACGATCGATAAACGAAGCAAAGACAAAATCCAAGCTGACATGACAGTTCCATTGGCCCCTGGGAAAGAATCATTTTATCGACATCTGTGGTGGATACTGTCCTGGCCATCCGTCTCCATGTTCTCTATCCCGACACATAGCACATTGTAATATGATAGCTGTCATGGAATGTTTGTGCCCATTCTCACCCAGCCAGGCATAAAACAGTCATGTTCATGCACCCAAGTGAAATATGTAAATAATGCAGGGTGTTGCTGAAGGTAGTCTTGGTTGAGTATGTATCTCTGGCAATGAGAACGTCTGTCTGCCAGGCAAGAAAAGGATTTTCAATTTCCCCATCTACATCTTTTGCAAAGCAGCACACTTGACATTTTTCCATTCCAATTTCAGGAACGTCTTTGAGGAGTGTAAGCCTCTGAAAAGCTGCCCCCCCCCCATTGATTTGCAAAACAGCAGCGAGAAGATGGAGTAATTAGCAAATTTGCTTGTGGAGCTGAACATTGAGCTGTAGAAATCCGTTCCTTCTCACCGCTAAGAAGATTTCAGCCTCTTCTGAGAGGTTTTGAAAATGCCTGGATTCAAGGACCAGTTACTTCTAATATATTTGAGTACAATTCAGTTGGGTTCATCTCAGCTTTGCACAACAGTGGAAAAAACTGGAGGGATAAACTAAACTCAGCAAAAACAGAAACGTCCCTTTTTCACACCCTGTCTTTCAAAGATAATTCATAAAAATTCAAATAACTTCACAGATCTTCATTGTAAAGGGTTTAAACACTGTTTCTCATGTTTGTTCAATGAACCATAAACAATGAATGAACATGCACCTGTGGAATGGTTGTTAAGACACTAACAGCTTACAGACGGTAGGCTTTTAAGGTCACAGTTATAAAAACTTAGGACACTAAAGAGGCCTTTCTACTGACTCTGAAAAACACCAAAAGGAAGATGCCGAGGGTCCCTGCTCATCTGTGTCGTGTCTTTGGCATCATTAAATTGAAGACTGTTATTTAATCAAATCAATTCTCTGTAATATTATTACGTGATTAAACTAATCATGTAAATGTAATTAACTAGGAAGTTAGGGCACCAAGGAAAATCTTCAGATTAAAAAGTTATAATTTTCCTAATATAACGCTTCAGATATTTTAATGTCTGATCAATTAGTCTTCTAATTAATGAATTATTCTTTACCTCACGTTAGTCTCATTCCAAACGTTGTAAATTGTTGGTTATCTGTACGAAGCCAGCCTTTACTATCAATCATCCATATACCAATTGTCTTAATCATTTATTTACTAACTAACTAAATAATCACAGAAATGCATAAACAAACAACACAGTAGATACGGTTACAATGAAATGATAGGGGAGGTTCCCTAGTAGGCTAAGCCGATATGACGGCTTGGTGGACAAAGGGAAGTGGGTGTGGACTGAGAAGGGCGGGAAAGACAAAAGACTCACTACACGGTTAATAATTATATTAATTGAAATGCTAATCCTTTGCACATGAACGCTCACTCATTCAGGAATAATTGCAATCAATATATATTTACGCCCAGTATGTTGTCAGTCCTTCTGTTGGAAAGTTAATCCGAGCGTCTCTCTGCTTCCCTGAAGTCTTTCTTGGTTAGAATGTATACTTCAGAGTAACATTCAGAAATGTTCTTATAGAATAGATGTTTTGGCGGTTGTCGGTCTTCGCATTTCAGGTTCACATAATTTCTAGCTGCAGACTAGTAATTAATATCTAAGATTTGCTCTTATTCTGTCAAGATCGATAGTCTCAGAGTTTGACCATTTCCAGCCGTGTAGCCAATGCAAATCTGGTGCAGTCCATTAAGGAGGAGATGCCCTGCAGTAATTAATGCAGCTGGTGGCCACACCAGATAATGACTGTTACTTTTGATTTTTGACCCCCCCCCCCCCCCCCCCCCTTTGTTCAGAGACACATTATTAAATTTCACATTATTCAATTCAAAGCTGAGGTATGCTGAGGAACTTAAAATACATTATTCGTTTGAGGGTTTTTCACTCTTAAACTTTAGTCAACTGTTGAAAATAAATGCAAGGACTCAGGATCTGGACAAGAGCAGAACCAGGGACAATGTAGTGGGATTGCATGGCAACAGTAATGCCTATCTCTAAGTGATGAAAGCATCCTGTCAATAAATGAGTCAAAAATGATTCAATACAGTCCTTTCGTTAAAATAGTCTACTTGTAGTCTAATAAAGAGCAGACTGTATTTAGAAATGCTTCACTTAAAGTGGAACTGCCTCCTAGAACCAACTTCTTTGGTTATAAACGGCCTATGTGGAATCGAAATGAGTCATAAACATTGTGTATTATGTAAAATTGTGTATTCTTCAAACATGTCAGGGAACCGTCTTATATGAGACACCATACGAAGTGATGACGACTAACATGTACCACCAGACATAATGTTGATTGGTACAGTATCTGTATCGGCTGTGAATGACAATAGAATTTGTAAGACAAATGTAATATTTGCAGATTGTTATATCAGCAGAACACTGCTTCTACAGTATTATGTGAAGGATGGTTTATTCTACATAGAAGTGTTCACTTGAAGTTATCGAAACAATTTGTTTAGATTATCTACATAAATTCAGCAATTGCTCTCTCCTCATATTACTCTGTAGGTAGTCTCGTTCAGAACCATGCTAAACGGGAAGCCTGGGGAAGTCCATGTCACAAAATCAGCTGGAAAAGGGTGAGAACTCAGGGTGTAAATCAGTGACGCCTCGCAACACACCAAACCAATCAAATGCCTTGCTTGGTGGAGGTGCTCACTAGATTAGTGTCGTAGGTACAACAGTGTGTGAGGATGGCCGTGAAATCGCTGATTAAAACCCCATCAAAATATGTTGATGTATGCCGTATTTGTGGTGAACCGTATGAATGTACCAGGAACAAACATAACCTTTTGCAAGGTAAATCGTCTTTATTGTGATCGGACTACACACTGGCTTTAGAAGAGATAACGGGACCTGTCACGCTGAGTTTTCAAAAGCAGTAGGTGGCTCCTATCGCAATCTTCTACTCAAGTTTTAAAAAAGTGCCAATGACGTGGAAAGAAACATCTGTTTTGTGAGGGATATAGCAAATTCTAGATTTAGAACGAATAATGTCCCGTGGCTGTCTCGACCCTCAGAAGTACCAAAGGAGTGTCTGTTCAGGAAAGCACAGAGAGTCCGGCGAGATGAGGCCTATCGCAGGGACGCAGCCCCAGCGACAGATGACCAGCCACCAGATATAGGAATTAAACCGCTACAAGCACCCATTTTTTGTCTGTAAGTGGCAATAACAAAAGTGATCACTGCATAGTTAAGGAAGTGCTCTACCTTTCGAACAACATAGCTAATCTACAGCTAACTTTTGTCATTGCAATAGGCCATGCAGCTACAGGTTAACTTTTGTTTGTTTGTTTATTATCCTCGTATTAATCATTACACTCTTCATAGATATATAGGTTGAAAACAGTGTTACACAAGTCCTACAGGCTCACATTTGTAGGTTACATTTAATAATATCTTCAGTTTATCAGTTGATTTGATAAAGACTGTGAGCTGAAGCCAGAGTCTGGAAAGCACTCAATCTCAAGTAACTCTGATGACATCAATCATAGTGGTTAGAGCATTGGGCCAGTAACCCAAAGTTTGCTGGATCGAATCCCCAAGCTGACAAGGTAAAAATCTGTCGTTCTGCCCCTGATCAAGGCAGTTAACCCACTGTTCCCTGGGTGCCGGAGATGTGGATGTTGATTAAGGCAGCCCCCTGCACCGCTCTGATTCAATTGGGTTAAATGTGGAAGACACATTTCAGTTGTGGCATTCAGTTGTACAACTGACTAGGTATTCCCTTTCCCGTTCTCATATGGTAAGTGTGCTTCTTGATCAGAAAGTGTTTGCTTTGACACCTGGCAGGGTCTACCCAAGCATCCAGAACTTCCAAATTAACCTGTTGCACAAATTGGGCTATGAGGAACTAGTGCTGTGGATCAGCAACCACAAACTGAACTTACACCATGAAAATAAATATATGTGTGCTCGTTTGGCACATGACAGAGGGACAAACGTTGACAGTTGATTTCAGCTGTAGTGCTGAGGCACTAGAAAGGACATTATCTTAAATGCAAGAGTTAGATAAGTGATGTAGGAAATAGGAAAGAAGACGTAGTACTGAAACAAATGACAAGGTAGACTCACAAAGCATGTTCACTTTAATAATAGGCCGTCATTGTAAATAAGAATTTGTTGTTAACTTACTTGACTAGTTAAAAAAAGGTTAAAATATATACTGTATGTATATATGTATATATAAAATAAAAAATTACACCGTGATGAGGATAAGCATGGTGGATGTGTTGTTACCTGACGGGTAGCCGACCCGTCAGGAAGTCAGGGTAGGTAACAACACAAGGGTAGGTAACAACACATCTGCCACGCTAATCCTCAACACGGGGACCCCTCAGGGGTGCGTGCTCAGTCCTCTGAGCACGCAGTCCCCTCCTGTACTCCTTGTTCACTCATGGTGACTCCAACACCACCATTAAACTTCTTGACGCACGGATCCCTTTAGCGGGATCATTTTCGTAAACAACCGCTGAATTGTAGAGCGCCAAATGTAAAAAAAAAAATTGCTACAAATATTTATAATCGTGAAATTACAAGTGCAATATAGCAAAACACAGCTTAGCTTGTTGTTAATCCACCTGTCATGTCAGATTTTGAAAATATGCTTTACAGCGAAAGCAATCCAAGCGTTTGTGTGAGTTTATCGATCACTAGACAAAACATTAAGAACACCTAGCAGCAATGTAGATTGGTCACGAAAGCCAGAAAAGCAATAAAATGAATCGCTTACCTTTGATGATCTTTGGATGTTTGCACTCACGAGACTTCCAGTGTCACGCCCTGGCCTTAGTATTCTTTGTTTTCTTAATTATTTTAGTTAGGTCAGGGTGTGACATGGGGAATGTATGTGTTTTTTGTAGTGTCTAGGGTGGTTGTAAGGTTTAGGGGGCTTATTAGAGTAGTTGGGTTTATGTTTAGTATAGAAGTCTAGCTGTGTCTATGGTTGAGTGTAGGTATCTAGGAAAGTCTATGGTTGCCTGAATTGGGTCTCAATTAGAGACAGCTGGTTATTGTTGTCTCTGATTGGGAGCCATATTTAAGGCAACCATAGGCTTTAGCTGTTTGTGGGGAATTGTCTATGTCGAAGTGTTTTGTGTCAGCACTTATGTTTGTATAGCTTCACGGTCGTCTGTTTTGTTGGTTTGTTTTGTTTTTTCCTTCTTTAAATAAAAAGAAGATGTACTTTCCACGCGCTGCGCCTTGGTCCTCTCTCAGTCCCTTTGACGATCGTGACAGAATTCCCCACCAATGCGGGATCAAGCAGCGTGAAAAGCGGCAACAGGAGCAGCGCAAGGAGGAATGGAAATGGGAGCGTAATATGGACTACACTACGTGGGAGGAGATCGACAGGTGGGCGATCGACCCAGGGCGAGTGCCGGAGCCAGCCTGGGATTCTCTGGCACAGTGTGAGGAGGGATACCGGCGAATGGAGGCAGCACGACGACGCGGTAGGAAGCCTGTGAGTCAGCCCAAAAAATTTCTTGGGGGGGGGGCTTAGAGGTAGTGGGCCGAGGGCAGGTAGGAGACCTGCGCCCACTTCACAGGCTAACCGTGGAGAGCGGGAGTACGGGCGAACACCGTGTTACGCAGTAGAGCGCACGGTGTCTCCTGTACGTGTTCATAGCCCGGTGCGGGTTATTCCACCTCCCCGCACTGGTAGGGCTAGATTGGGCATTGAGCCAGGTGCCATGATGCCGGCTCAACGCGTCTGGTCTCCAGTGCGTCTCCTCGGGCCGGCATACATGGCACCAGCCTTACGCATGGTGTCCCCGGTTCGCCTACATAGCCCGGTGCGGGTTATTCCACCTCCCCGCACTGGTCGGGCGACGGGGAGCATTCAACCAGGTAAGGTTGGGCAGGCTCGGTGTTCAAGGGAACCAGTACGCCTGCACGGTCCGGTATTTCCGGCACCACCTCCCCGCCCCAGTCCAGTTCCACCAGTGCCTACACCACGTAACAGGCTTCCAGTGTGTCTCCAGAGCCCTGTTCCTCCTCCACGCACTCGTCCTATGGTGCGTGTCTCCAGCCCGGTACCACCAATTCCGGCACCACGCACTAAGCCTCCTGTGCGTCTCCAGAGTCCTGTGCATCCTGTTGCTGCTCCCCGCACTAGCCCTGAGATGCGTGTCCCCAGTCCGGTACCACCAGTTCCGGCACCACGCACTAGGCCTAATGTGCGCTCCCAGGGTCCAGTATGCCCTGTTCCTTCTCCCCGCACTAGCCTGAAGGTGCGTGTCCTTAGCCCGGTGCCTCCAGTTCCGGCACCACGCACCAGGCCTACAGTGCGCCTCATCCGGCCAGAGCCATCCGTCTGCCCAGTGCCATCTGAGCCATCCGTCTGCCCAGCGCCATCTGAGCCATCCGTCTCCCCAGCGCCATCTGAGCCATCCGTCTCCCCAGCGCCGTCTGAGCCATCCGTCTGTCCAGAGCCATTAGAGCCGCCCGTCTGTCCCGAGCCGTCAGAGCCGTTAGTCAGTCAGGAGCCGCTAGAGCCATTCGTCAGTCAGGATCTGCCAGAGACGCCAACCAGACAGGATCTGCCAGAGCCGCCAACCAGACAGGATCTGCCAGAGCCGCCAACCAGACAGGATCTGCCAGAGCCGCCAACCAGACAGGATCTGCCAGAGCCGCCAGCCAGCCATGAGCGTCCAGATCCGTCAGCCAGCCATGAGCAGCCAGATCCGTCAGCCAGCCATGAGCAGCCAGATCCGTCAGCCAGCCATGAGCAGCCAGATCCGTCAGCCAGCCATGAGCAGCCAGATCCGTCAGCCAGCCATGAGCAGCCAGATCCGTCAGCCAGCCATGAGCAGCCAGATCCGTCAGCCAGCCATGAGCCGTCCAGCCAGGATCCGCCAGAGCCGTCCAGCCAGGATCCGCCAGAGCCGTCATTCAGTCCGGAGCTGCCGTCCCTCAGTCCGGAGCTGCCCCTTATCCTGGTGCTGCCCCTTATCCTGGTGCTGCCCCTTATCCCGGTGCTGGCCCTTATCCCGGTGCTGCCCCTTATCCCGGTGCTGCCCCTTAGTCCGGTGCTGCCCCTTAGTCCGGTGCTGCCCCTTAGTCCGGTGCTGCCCCTTAGTCCGGTGCTGCCCCTTAGTCCGGTGCTGCCACTTAGTCCGGTGCTGCCCCTTAATCCAGTGGGGTTAATGTGGAGGGTGGCCATTTGGAGGAGGCTACGGAGGCGGGTAGTGACTGTGGTGGGGTGGGGACCACGACCAGTGCCGGAGCCGCCGCCGTGGACGGACGCCCACCCAGACCCTACCCTAGACTATGTGCTGGTGCGCCCGGAGTTCGCACCTTAAGGGGGGGGTTATGTCACGCCCTGGCCTTAGTATTCTTTGTTTTCTTAATTATTTTAGTTAGGTCAGGGTGTGACATGGGGAATGTATGTGTTTTTTGTAGTGTCTAGGGTGGTTGTAAGGTTTAGGGGGTTTATTAGAGTAGTTGGGTTTATGTTTAGTATAGAAGTCTAGCTGTGTCTATGGTTGAGTGTAGGTATCTAGGAAAGTCTATGGTTGCCTGAATTGGGTCTCAATTAGAGACAGCTGGTTATTGTTGTCTCTGATTGGGAGCCATATTTAAGGCAACCATAGGCTTTAGCTGTTTGTGGGGAATTGTCTATGTCGAAGTGTTTTGTGTCAGCACTTATGTTTGTATAGCTTCACGGTCGTCTGTTTTGTTGGTTTGTTTTGTTTTTTCCTTCTTTAAATAAAAAGAAGATGTACTTTCCACGCGCTGCGCCTTGGTCCTCTCTCAGTCCCTTTGACGATCGTGACACCCAGTTACACAATAAATGTTCCTTTTGTTCGATAAAGATAATTTTTATATAAAAAAAACTCCATTTGTTTGGCGCGTTATGTTCAGTATTCCACAGCCTTAGGCAGGTCATCAAGGCTTGACGAAAATTCCAAATAGTGTCCGTAAAGTTCGTAAAAACATGTCAAACGTTTTTAATAATCAATCCTCAGGTTGTTTTTAACATCAATAATCGATAATATTTCAACCGGACTGTGAACTATTCAATACTGGAGAGAAAGAAAATGTCGAGCAACCAGTGTCGCCCGCATCAACTAATGGAGGGACATCCGGCTATCCACTGACGCGTTTTGATAAATCTCGCTCATTTTTCAGAATAAAAGCTTGAAACTATGTCTAAAGACTGTTCACACCCTGAGGAAGCCACAGGAAAAGGAATCTGGTTGATATCCCTTTAAATGGACGAAAGGCAGGCAATGGAACAGTGATTTTTCAAAATAAGAGTCACTTCTGGGTTGGATTTCATCAGGTTTTCGCCTGCAAAATCAGTTCTGGTATACTCACAGACAATATTTTGACAGTTTTGGAAACTTTTGAGTTTTTTCTATCCTACTCTGTCAATTTTATGCATATTCTAGCATCTGGACCTGAGAAATAGGCAGCTTACAATGGGAACGTTATTTTTCCAAACATACAAATTCTGCCCCCTAGCTTCAAGAGGTTTTACGTTTGCTGATCCAGTGGCAGAGGGAGATGTTTAGTCCCAGGGTCCTTATCTTAGTTATGGGTTTTCAGGGCAATATGGTGTTGAACGCTGAGCTGTAGTCAATGAATAGCATTCTCACATAGGTGTTCCTTTTGTCCAGGTGGGAATGGGCAGTATGGAGTGCAATAGAGATTGCATCATATGTGGATCTGTTGGGGTGGTATGCAAATTGGAGTGGGTCTAGGGTTTCTGGTATAATGGTGATGATGTAGGCCATGACCAGCCTTTCAAAGCACTTCATGGCTACAGATGTGAGTGCTATGGGTCGGTAGTCATTTAGGCAGGTTACCTTACTATTCTTGGGCACAGGGACTATGGTAGTATGCTTGAAACATGTTGGTATTACAGACTCAGACTGGGAGAGGTTGAAAGACACTTGCCAGTTGGTCAGCGCATGCTCAGAATACACGTCCTGCTAATCCGTCTGGCCCTGCGGCCTTGTGAATGTTGACCTGTTTAAAGGTCTTACTCACATTGGCTGCGGAGAGCGTGATCACACAGTCGTCCGGAACAGCTTATGCTCTCATGCATGTTTCAGTGCTACTTGCCTCGAAGCGAGCATGAAAGTAATTTAGCTCATCTGGTAGGCTTGTGTCACTTGGCAACTCGCGGCTGTGCTTCCCTTTGCAGTCTGTAATAAAAGCCCTGCCACATCCGACGAGCGTCGGAGCCAGTGTAGTACGATTCGATCTTAGTCCTGTATTGATGCTTTGCCCGTTTGATGGTTCGTCGGAGGGCAAAGCGGGTTTTCTTATAAGCTTTTGGGTTAGAGTCCCGTTCCTTGGAAGCGGCAACTCTACCCTTTAGCTCAGTGCGGATGTTGCCTGTAATCCATGGCTTCTGGTTGGGGTATGTATGTATAGTCAATGTGGGGACGACATCATCGGTGCACTTATTGATGAAGCCAGTGACTGATGTGGTGTACTCCTCAATGCCATCTGAAGAATCCTGGAGCATATTCCAGTCTGTGCTAACAAAACAGTCCTGTACCTTAGCATCTGCTTCATCTGACCTCTTTTTTATTGACCGTGTCACTGATGCTTCCTGCTTTAGTTTTTGCTTGTAAGCAGGAATCAGGAGGATAGAATTATGGTCAGATTTGCCAAATGGATGGCGAGGGAAAGCTTTGTACACGTCTCTGTCTGTGGAGTAAAGGTGGTCTATAGTTATTTTCCATCTGGTTGCACATGTAACATGCTGGTAGAAATTAGGTTACCCTGCATTAAAGTCCATGGCCACTAGGAGCGCCACGTCTGGATGAGCGTTTTCCTGTTTGCTTATGGCCTTATACAGCTCATTGAGTACTGTGTTAGTGCCAGCATCGGTTTGTGGTTTTAAATAGACAGCTACAAAGAATATAGATGAAAACTCTCTTGGTAAATAATATGGTCTACACCTTATCATGAGATACTCCACCTCAGGCGAGCAAAACCTTGAGACTTTCTTAGATATCTATTCCTGTAAAAGTCCTCATGTATACACAGTCTGCAAAAGCCCCAAGTCGTCCTAACACTGAATCATCATAATCATCATCACTCAATTGTTATCAATTGTTATCAAAACCTCAGTGATGATAGACAGTAGTGCAATACCATGTCTCATATGAGCAATGGGCAGAGCAGAACATTTTTCCTAAATTCAAGAAAGTAAGTGTGCACCATCTCAAATTCAAGGTTGTGTAATTTCTCTCTCAGGTATTGCCTATACTGTTCACTGACCAGCCCATGTCTTGGTTGTAATTGTTGTCCTGCATGCCTCTCCAAAGGACTTAAATTTCCCTCACATACATCCCTGTAGTTGCATGAGGTAGCACAATTGTCACGGCAGTCATGTTTGGGTGATATTGGTTGCATGACCTCATCATCAAAGAGCTGTAACAGTTTCACCCACCTGCAGCTAGTACTGTTTGACACAGACAGTCTCATCTTATCTGAAACTCCAGCAAGCTGTCTTCCATGCTACAGGATAAGTGAATGTGAGCTTATGACGTCCCTCCCCACTCGGCCATATGCCGGCATGTAGAATTCAAGGTCTTGAGGTGGCCTATAGTTGACTACATGATGGACATGTAGTCCCCCCCTGTCCGGGGGTATCCTCGGAAGGGGCCACATTGTCTTATCCGGTGTCCTGTGTGAATTTAAGTATGCTCTCTCTAATTCTCTCTTTCTTTCTCTCTCTCAGAGGACCTGAGCCCTAGGACCATGCCTCAGGACTACCTAGCATGATGACTCCTTGTTGTCCCCAGTCCACCTGGCCGTGCTGCTGCTCCAGTTTCAACTGTTCTACCAGCGGCTATGGAACCCTGACCTGTTCACTGTGATTACAATTATTTGACCATGCTGGTCATTTATGAACATTTGAACATCTTGGCCATGTTCTGTTATAATCTCCACCCGGCACAGCCAGAAGAGGACTGGCCAACCCTCATAGCCTGGTCCCTCTCTAGGTTTCTTCCTAGGTTTTGGCCTTTCTAGGGAGTTTTTCCTAGCCACAGTGCTTCTACACCTGAAGCACCTGAAGTTTCCGTACAGCACTTTGATGTATCAGCTGATGTAAGAAGGGCTATATAAATACATTTGATTTGATTTTGACACCCTTAAAGTATACACCATTCCTGGTGATGAAGTAGCCATCATAACTCTGAGATAAGATGTCTCATCTTTCAAGGCTGCGATGATGTGCAGTTTTATGTGCTCAGTTGTGTCTCTGAAAGGGTAAATGTCGAAAAGCCTGTTTTCCAGTGTTTTCTCTGCTCTAGTTGGATGCACAGATTTCTCCCCAAGGAAATGCTGACGAAACCTTGTTGTACAGCAAAGAACAATCTTCCATTCTCTTACAGTATATGCCAGTCCTTGGGTTCTCAGGCCCCTTTGACGCCAACTCGGAGCAACCATGAACACTTCTCTACAGCTCAGGAGGCTGGTGAGGGGAGAACTGCTAATAATAATGTCTGGAATGGAGTAAGTGGAATGGTATCAAACACATGGTAACCATGTGTATGATACCATTCCATTTACTCCGTTCCAGCCAATACTATGAGCCCGTCCTCTCCAATTAAGGTGCCATCAGCCACCTGTGCTATGATGTTGTCCCTGTCAGGACTTTTCACCAACTCAACACATTGCTGCATGGCCAGGTGCTTCATTATGCTCTTCCTTGTAGCCTTGGAAGCTGTAGCTGTGACCAATATAGGAACTGGACGTGGTAGGAGTGACTGCAGCTCGCCAACCATTCCATACCACTTCAATACAGAAACTGGACCTGGTAGGAGTGACCGCAGCTCGCCAACCATTCCACACCACTTCAATACAGAAACTGGACCTGGTAGGAAGGACCGCAGCTCGCCAACCATTCCACACCACTTCAATACAGAAACTGGATTTGGTAGGAGTGACCGCAGCTCGCCAACCATTCCACACCACTTCAATACAGAAACTGGACCTGGTAGGAGTGACTGCAGCTCGCCAACCATTCCACACCAATTCAATACAGGAACTGGACCTGGTAGGAGTGACTGCAGCTCGCCAACCATTCCATACCACTTCAATACAGAAACTGGACCTGGTAGGAAGGACCGCAGCTCGCCAACCATTTCACACCACTTCAATACAGAAACTGGATCTGGTAGGAGTGACCGCAGCTCGCCAACCATTCCACACCACTTCAATACAGAAACTGGATCTGGTAGGAGTGACCGCAGCTCGCCAACCATTCCACACCACTTCTAAAAAGCAGATTCCTTGCATTCGTTTTTATAATAAAGGACTATATAACGTTGGTTCAACATTGTCATGTTAAAAGTAGAGCGTTGCCTTTGTGTCATTTTAAGGGAAGGTCCAACTTTATAATTGTTTAAGTGATATATACTAAAACGCACAGAAACAGAGCTGATCAAAGAATTAGCAGGTTTCACACATCAGACACTCATTGTAAAAGTCAAATAATGCAGTGGCATATCAAATCAAATAAGGGCGTGTAACATACACACATGACCATAAAAACACATGGCATGCCCTCCAAACCACGTTGCTGCAATCCCCCCCCCCCTCACATAGCCATACCTCCATCCCCCCGCCTCTCTCCCAATATCTCCCAGACAGTTTAAGTCAACTCACCAATAATTCACGGTGTTGACCTCATCGACAGCCATTCCAATGAGACGCTCGCGGAACAATGGCTGCAATCCAAACTCCAATTATACATCCCTCTGCCCTAAATTCTCAGCCCCTGAATGATGCTTTACATCATCACATCTCAGTGTACCTTAAATCTCCCTTGCCCAAGCGAGGGAGAGTGATGATCGAAGAGGCAACGTCATTGGTGGAAATCTTTAAATTGAGCTTAAAAACAACCAACCTAAAGTTTTGAATGTACCTAGCAAGCTAACGTAGCTAGCTAGCAAGCACTCCTGTCAGGTATATTATAAAACATAGCTAGCTTCATAAACATATTTTGGGGAATTATGAAATGTATTGGAATAAATGACCAAACTATAAAACTAGCTAGTCATCTATGGGTAACTGTAGCTAGGTAGTTTTATAGTTTGGTCATTTATTCCAATACATTTCAGAATTCCCAAAAATATGTTGATGAAGCTAGCTACGTTTCAAATCAAATCAAATTTTTATTTGTCACATACACATGGTTAGCAGATGTTAATGCAAGTGTAGCGAAATGCTTGTGCTTCTAGTTCCAACAATGTTGTAATATCCAACGAGTAATCTAACCTAACAATTTCACAACAACTACCTTATACACACAAATGTAAAGGAATGAATAAGAATATGTACATAAAAAAATATATGAATGAGTGATGGTATAGAACGGCATAGGCAAGATGCAGTAGATGGTATAGAGTACAGTATATACATATGAGATGAGTAATGTAGGGTATGTAAACATGTGAAAGTGGCATTGTTTAAAGTGGCTAGTGATACATGTATTACATCAAGATGGCAAGATGCAGTAGATGGTATAGAGTACAGTATATACATATGAGATGAGTAATGTAGGGTATGTAAACATATGAAAGTGGCATTGTTTAAAGTGGCTAGTGATACATTTATTACATCAAGATGGCAAGATGCAGTAGATGGTATAGAGTACGGTATATACATATGAGATGAGTAATGTAGGGTATGTAAACATTATATCAAGTGGCATTGTTTAAAGTGGCTAGTGATACATTTATTACATACATTTTTCCATTATTAAAGTGGCTGGAGTTGATCTAACTCAATGTTAGTGATGGCTGTTTAACAGTCTGATGGCCTTGAGATAGAAGCTGTTTTTCAGTCTCTCGGTCCCTGCTTTCATGCACCTGTACTGACCTCGCCTTCTGGATGATAGCGGGGTGAACAGGCAGTGGCTCGGTTGGTTGTTGTCCTTGATGATCTTTTTGGCCTTCCTGTGACAACGGGTGGTGTAGGTGTCCTGGAGGGCAGGTAGTTTGCCCCCGGTGATGCGTTTTGCAGACCTCACTACCCTCTGGAGAGCCTTGCGGTTATGGGCGGAGCAGTTGCCGTACCAGGCGGTGATACAGCCCGACAGGATGCTCTCGATTGTGCATCTGTAAAAGTTTGTGAGTGTTTTTGGTGAGAAGCCGATTTTCTTCAGCCTCCTGAGGTTGAAGAGGCGCTGCTGCGCCTTCTTCACCACGCTGTCTGTGTGGGTGGACCATTTCAGTTTGTCCGTGATGTATACGCCGAGGAACTTAAAACTTTCTACCCTCTACACTACTGTCACGTCGATGTGGATAGGAGGGTGCTCCCTCTGCTGTTTCCTGAAGTCCACAATCATCTCCTTTGTTTTGTTGACGTTGAGTGTGAGGTTATTTTCCTGACACCACACTCCGAGGGCCCTCACCTCCTCCCTGTAGGCCATCTCGTCATTGTTGGTAATCAAGCCTACCACTGTAGTGTCGTCTGCAAACTTCATGATTGAGTTGGAGGCGTGCATGGCCACGCAGTCGTGGGTGAACAGGGAGTACAGGAGAGGGCTGAGAACGCACCCTTGTGGGGCCCCAGTGTTGAGGATCAGCAGGGTGGAGATGTTGCTACCTACCCTCACCACCTGGGTTGACCCATCAGGAAGTCCAGGACCCAGTTGCACAGGGCGGGGTCGAGACCCAGGGTCTCGAGCTTGATGACGATGACGATGACACTTCATGATGACGGAAGTGAGTGCTACGGGGCGGTAGTCATTTAGCTCAGTTACCTTAGCTTTCTTGGGAACAGGAACAATGGTGGCCCTCTTGAAGCATGTGGGAACATGAGACTGGGATAAGGATTGATTGAATATGTCGGTAAACACACCAGCCAGCTGGTCTGCGCATGCTCTGAGGACGCGGCTGGGGATGCTGTCTGGGCCTGCAACCTTGCGAGGGTTGACACGTTTAAATGTTTTACTCAAGTCGGCTGCAGTGAAGGAGAGCCCGCAGGTTTTGGTAGCGGGCCGTGTCAGTGGCACTGTATTGTCCTCAAAGCGAGCAAAGAAGTTGTTTAGTCTGTCTGGGAGCAAGACATCCTGGTCCGCGACGGGGCTGGTTTTCCTTTTATAGTCCGTGATTGACTGTAGACCCTGCCACATACCTCTCGTGTCTGAGCCGTTGAATTGCGGCTCTACTTTGTCTCTATACTGACTCTTAGCTTGTTTGATTGCCTTGCGGAGGGAATAGCTACACTGTTTGTATTCGGTCATGTTTCCGGTCACCTTGCCCTGATTAAAAGCAGTGGTTCGCGCTTTCAGTTTTGCGCGAATGCTGCCATCAATCCACGATTTCTGGTTTGGGAATGTTTTAATAGACGCTGTGGGTACGACATCGCCGATGCACTTGCTAATTAACCCGCTCACTGAATCAGCGTATTCATCAATGTTGTTGTTCGATGCAGTGCGGAACTTATCCCAGTCCACTTGATCGAAGCAATCTTGAAGTGTGGAATCTGATTGGTCGGACCAGCGTTGGACAGACCTGAGCGCGGGAGCTTCCTGTTTTAGTTTCTGTGTATAGGCTGGGAGCAACAAAATGGAGTTGTGGTCAGCTTTTCCGAAAGGAGGGCGGGGGAGGGCCTTAAATGCGTCGCGGAAGTTAGAATAACAATGATCTAGGGTTTTGCCAGCCCTGGTTGCGCAATCGATATGCTGATAGAATTTAGGGAGCCTTGTTTTTAGATTAGCCTTGTTAAAATCCCCAGCTACAATAAATGCCGCCTCAGGATATGTGGTTTCTAGTTTACATAAAGTAAAATTAAGTTCTTTCAGGGCCGTCGATGTGTCTGCTTGGGGAGGAATATACACGACTGTGATTATGATCGAAGAGAATTCTCTACGTAGATAATGCGGTCGGCATTTGATTGTGAGGAATTCTAAGTCAGGTGAACAGAAGGACTTGAGTTCCTGTATGTTGTTATGATCACACAACGTCTCGTTAATCATAAGGCATACACCCCCGCCCTTCTTCTTACCAGAAAGATGTTTGTTTCTGTTGGCGCGATGAGTAAAGAAATCAGTTGGCTGTACCGACTCCGGTAGCGTGTCTCAAGTGAGCCATGTTTCCGTGAAACAAAGAACGTTACAGTCTCTGATGACACTCTGGAATGCAACCCTTGCTCGGATTTTGTCTACCTTGTTGTCAAGAGACTGGACATTGGCGAGTAGTATGCTCGGGAGCAGTGCGCAATGTGCGATGTGCCCGTCTAAGGAGCCTGAACAGAAGACCGCTCCGTCTGCCCCTTCTACGGCGTCGTTGTTTTGGGTCGCCGGCTGGGACCCGGTCCATTGTCCTGGGTGGTGGACAAAACAGAGGATCCGCTTTGGGAAAGTCGTATTCCTGGTCGTAATGTTGGTGAGTTGACATAGGCTCCTCACTACGAGACTAAGCAAATGCTAAAATCAATGTCATCTATATATATTTTTTTTGCAAGCTAGCGTTTAAATGTTGTCTGATATGACAAAAATGCAGCAATGGTGATTCAATTTGACACTTCGCGGCCACCGGAATATGGTCATATCAACCCCACAAGTGATCAAAGTTCTTCACTCGCCCGAGGGGCCAACATTAGTGAATTGGACTTCCACTTATGATTGCAATCAAACTGCATCTGGTTTCAACGGGATTCCCCCAAGGGAAAGTGGCTGGCGCGAGGGCTGAGGGGGTCAAAATAATGTCTTTGGACTGCAGCCAATTACTTTTGAAGTAGGCATCGCCATTTCTTGGAGCCAACAAAAGTTTCAGGAATCCCGATGACAATCGTGTATTCACCCTTAGCAATTTTTTGGTCCTCCATCTCACTTTGATCTGTGTATGTAGCGCCGATTCCTTGGAGTTCAGAACGCGATCCAAATCCTCGATTATTGACATAAAAGGATTTCAATAAATCGCAGACTGTTGGCCACACTTGATGCACTAAAATTCTACCATAGCCTGTAAATAGACTCACGAAAAAGTGTTCAAGCAAAGGAGTTTTAAAACAGATTTATCTTTTCTTCCATTTTTGCAATGTTGCAAACTAGCTAGGATACGGAACAACTTTCTACAAAATGTGTCCTATCCAGTTGTAAAACAGTGACGAACATAACACGTACCACCCCTTTCAACAGGCATATGGGGGGAGGGTTCTTGAAATGTCAAATCCGGCGGACCATCCAGCGGACCATTCAAACCATGTTTTGCAATACAAAATTGTCCAAGGGAGGCATGTCACATATGTGATTTTGGAGGTATGACAATGTGAGACTACTCTGTAGGCTACTGACAGATTCGAAGCTTTTCTAATAGAGGAAACTTGGATAGTAGCTACAGGGTGGTATGAGAAGAGTGCTATCTTCCTGCATCTCACATCTGCCTGTATTTATTGAACTGCCTGCTGGACCCATGGTTTGAGTCAAACTCTGTCATATCCAGGATGGAGTGTCATACATTCCATCTCTCCTGCCACTTGACTATGCCTGTCCATAATTTGTAATACATTACATAGATGGAAGGGACTTCATCACCCACTGGAGACATGAAGACAAAACCTCACCCAGAGAAATGTGCATGTAGCCTACACCTGTAGGGATATTAGTTCTGGGAAAGATCTAACAGCGGACATAAGGAGAGATGAGACAAAACTAGCCAGTTACAGAATATTGTGTTGACAGCTGAGCTGACTGAAGACCGGCATTTAACTCACAGTTGTTGATATTGTTTCCATGGTATCTATGTCTTTACATGACATGATAAAACGTAAAATTGCAAGCTACTTTCGTAGCTAGATGTTGTAGAACGGTTGTCTCATGAAACACATCCCAGTACACTGGTACTTCTTACTGTAGCTATCCCTAAGCTATGCTAACTCGCTAGCTGCTGTCAGGTTGACTAACACAAAGGTCAGTGCAGGCTTTAGCCTACACATAGAACTGAATTAGCAGATCATCTTGAGATAGCAAGTCAGTTAGGAGGGGAGAAGTCCTCAACTTCAAAACGTCTCTCCCTAGCAAAGCTAGCTTAGCTGTCCTCGCTGTCACTAAGTTACTCACTACTACCCTTGTTAGTTTGTTGTCATTGAATATCAAAGACACACCCAAGAAACACCCACATTGAACCACTCCCCAAAGATAAATCTTGTTTGGACTTAAGTAATGGCTGCTGCATTTCTAAATGAGCACTGAAACCAAGACATGCTTAAACGGTGAGTGCAGTTCACCTTTGATCCCAGCATCCCAACCCCACATTATGCAGAGCCATTCCCTACTTTCTAGTGTCTTTTATCAGAGCAGCTTTTTAAAGACACACAACTTCCCACTTGCATGTGTACCGCACAGAAAAAAAACATTGGTCACAAGCATCTAATTTAATTTAATTTACAGTACTGAGACTTGAACACAACTCCATATTTTCAAATCATGTAGTATATTATCAGTGTTAAGCATATGTTGACAGTAGTGGAGTGAATAATACCCTCTCTTAAGCATCTCCAGAACCTGAGCAGGTAAAAGCTCAGCTTACTGCCCACTGCGGTATCCATAGAAACCAGACGCCTCAGGGGGCGTAAATGCAGATGAATAGATTTGTTCTGCATCTTTACCACAGTTAATTTTACACTTATGCTAGTTATTCCTCCATATGTTTCACATTTACGCTCCACACAACATTCAGCACAATACAATAACTTATAAAGGACACACACATGTACGCACACACACGCACACACACACACACACACACACACACACACACACACACACACACACACACACACACACACACACACACACACACACACACACACACACACACACACACACACACACACGCGCTAATACCTCCACAATTACTATTGTGCTTAGGAGTTTGTAAACCAGAAGCATACCATTTGTGGTATGGCTGTTATGGATATCTTCTCATAAGATTTAGGTCAGAAAAGATAATCACAGCATACAATATAGAGATAGCTGTAAATTATCAAACAATTAAAGAGCTCCACGTGTGGGTTTGGATAGCCTCACCATGTGTGATATGTGACAACCTTGTCTTTAAACCATTAGTCAAAAGTATATATCAACCAACACCAGTAAATTCACACAACAATGAATGTGGGTGGCACACAGTTGTTTTCAAGGACATTGTTGGTGAACATAAGGCTTCTCTTGAGACCTATTCCTCCGTAAGGTTCTTAGGTTCTGTCTACCTGGAGTCACTCTTCGCTGTAATTTACAATATAGCTTTTCTTTTAGTAATTTTATGCCAAGTGTCATGTCAAGATCAATATGATTGAGGAAATACACTGCAAACAGAAGTACGAATATGATGAGGGATTAAAAACCCCTAATACTTCAGAACAAAATTCCTTTTAGATTTTTTTGGGGGGGAGACTATTTGTTGTTCCATGTAGTCAATCTGTTACTCAATGCTTTTGTATGGGCTAACAGCAGTAAAGCCAAATCATTATATGTTCATCAAATAATAGTTTAATTTTGGGGGGGGATACTTCAAGAGGTTTTAAAATTCAAAAACAAATAGCAAAATTATCCTTGGTATGATTTTCTCAAAACAATCCCTCCCACAGTTTAGACAGGGCTTAGACTCTTATGGGTTAACAGTAATTGCGTGGACCCATTTGAGGGTATAATGAAATGTATAGCTGGATGTTGTGTGTATCTATCTAAGAGATGTACTGCTTTAATTGTTTTTCTCAACATGAGCGTGTGTGTGTGTGTGTGTGTGTGTGTGTGTGTGTGTGTGCGTGTGTGTGTGTGTGTGTGTGTGTGTGTGTGTGTGTGTGTGTGTGTGTGTGTGTGTGTGTGTGTGTGTGTGTGTGTGTGTGTGTGTCTGCATTCGTGCATACGTGCGTCAGTGCCCGAGTAATGATAAAAGCCATGTGCTGCATCACAGATGGTCACAAAGACCTCTGTCTCTAGGAGTGACATGTTTAGTGAAAGCATTACTGATGGAATACATAATGAATTGAAAGTAGATGTTAGTGGTAGTCAGTGGCATGAAAACAGACAATGTACATCATTTTCAAGACACTGAAATACGTTTGACAGGTTATTGAAAATGTGGATAATCACTGAAATCAAGTGATTATCAAAAAAGTCCAAAACTGTATCAGGAACTAAATGCTTTTACAGTAAAACAAGTTTAAAATGGTGGGGTTTAAAGTATGCTTATTAACAGAGGACATGCAGTGGTTGTAGCCTCTCTGATTTCTCTATAGGAAATGTTTCACAGGCCAGGAGCAGTGACTTAATTCTGTCTGGGAATTTTATGAAATATTATAAAAAAGACAATTCCTTCAGAAATTACTGGACAAAATCTCAGCATGATATAGGGCTGTGAAGTTCTGTGAAGGCCAGCATCCCGGAGTCACCTCTTCACTGTTGACGTTGAGACTGGTGTTTTGTGAGTACTATTTAATGAAGCAGCCAGTTGAGGACTTGTGAGGCGTCTGTTTCTCAAATTAGACACTCTAATGTACTTGTCCTCTGGCTCAGTTGTGCACTGGGGCCTCCCACTCCTCTTTCAATTCTGGTTAGAGCCAGTTTGTGTAGTTCTGTGAAGGGAGTAGTACACAGCGTTGTACGAGATCTTCAGTTTCTTGGCAATTTCTTGCATGGAATAGCCTTCATGTCTCAGAACAAGAATAGACTGACAAGTTTCAGAAGAATGTTCTTTGTTTATGGCCCTTTTGAGCCTTTAATCGAACCCACAAATGCTGATGTTCCAGATATTCAGCTAGTCTAAAGAAGGCCAGTTGTATTGCCTCTTTAATCAGGCCAACAGTTTCAGCTGCGCTAACATAATTGCAAAAGGGTTTTCGAATGATCAATTAGCCTTTTAAAATGATAAACTTGGATTAGCTACCACAACATGCCATTTGAACACAGGAGTGATGGTTGCTGATAATGGGCCTCTGTACGCCTATGTAGATTTTCCATAAAAATCTGCCATTTCCAGCTACAATAGTCATTTACAACATTAACTACACTGTATTTCGGATCAATTTGATGTTATTTTAATGGACAAAAAATTTGCTTTTCTTTCTTAAACAAGGACATTTCTACGTGACCCCAAACTTTTGAAAAGTAGTGTACATTAAATGTTTTTTTGCTCAGAAAACCCGAGGGCTGCCATTTGGGGAACTCTGGTGTTGGGTTTGGTTTACAGTAATTCATTTTGTGTGTGTGTGCCTGTGCAAGTGTGCGTGCAAGTGTGTTCTGTCAATAAGTGAGTTTGTTGCTTTGTGTCCCTGAGCTCTGATGTGTAAGTTGCACGGAGTGGGACTGAATGTAACAGCATGCTATTTGAATTTGATCCTGAATGCTGTAAAATACATTAGAAGTTTAGTTCGTTGACATGAATTCCAAACCAGGAAGGTTCAGTGGCTCCATTAGAACAACTAACCGTTACACCTCATAGCGTGAGACTGTTTGTTTAAAAAACACTTTGGTAGCAAATTGAATTTGCTTTTTAGCCATAGTGGATTATAACACTTCAGGCAGAACAGTGGGTCAGAAGTAAAGGTAGTTTATTCAAATTAGTGTAAACCAATCTAAATCCCGAAAAGCTGTTGTATTATATATTTCTGTTGATTACTATCGATTCATTCGTAGTTATAGCTCTCTGACCTATCATCTATCTCTGACCTCTCTGTTGTCCTCTTATGCTAAACTAGACAGTTGAACGATAACAGGGATAGCATTAGCATGACTTATTATTCCATTCTTTCCATTCGTTCAACCCTCTCTCTCTCCCTCTTTCTATGTATCTCTCTTACACCCTCTGGAGGACCTTGAGATTTCCTTCCTTCTTTTGAGTGAGTCTGACGTGGTCTCGGTTTGAAACGCTACTCCTTGTTTATCTGCGTTGCCACCCAGGAGAGTAGTCCTGCCTATGTCTGTGTGTCTGAGTGAACAAAAACATTGCCACACTGACAGTAGCTTCAAGGGAAAGGCAGACAAGATCCATCTACTAGATTGGTCAGATTGGGAGTCTGTCATGTACCTACTCTTCTCTTGTTGGGAGAAGATATTATTTCATGGCTAGGCTCACTAGACGAACAGTTGTATGGTGGTTACGTTGTGCTCTCTTATTTGGTACGGCTTCAAAATGGCTTTGATATAAATGGATGAATGCTGCGTGGATTCAGGGAAATTCTGTAACTCCCACAAGGAGTAGCAACACCATGTGACTTTCATGCTTCGTTTCATCGACACTTTGAAAAATACTGTCGTAGCGTAATGAGATTATGAGAGCGATGCGAACGTAATAACGTAAATCAGATGATATGGTTTTATTCTGCCTGCTGTGTTTTAGCGGCCTGTCAACATAATTAGTATAAAATTAGTGGTAATTAGAACACTTAATATGACCTCTACTCAACAAGGTTATCTACAAAGGAAATAGAATAATAATTGCACCCAATAGTATGGTGAAACTGTATGCTAATTAGCCAATAGCTGCTTTATAGTGTTGGGGGGATATTTCCCATCAGGAAATGAATTATTGTCTCACATGCATCTGATAGTTCAGTGAGCTCACTGTCTGCTCTAGGTAATGACGTGATACAGTAGTGATGTGATTACATGGGGTTGTTTTGGAATATAGCCATTTTGATGTAAAATATATGCCAGATCTGAACTGAAAAAAAGACCAACAGTGGGGATAACATAGGAACTACACTGGGGCATAGAGAAAACAGTAGGTTTTTACCTGCTACACTGGAAGCATAACCTTTTGCCAGTTTGAGCAGAGTGCAAGCCACTTAATCTTATTGTTCGCGGGTGTGAGCTGCGTGTCAAAATCTTGAAAAAAGAACGAGAACATAATTTTATGCTGAGAAGTGCGACCCTGTCTCAGAGCTGTTACACTTACGCCCAGGTTTCAAGGCCGGCTCACGCTCTGCAAAAGTTATGGGTCCAGTGTAGCAGGCCAGTAGGTGTATGTACTACATTAAAGAAAAAAACAACTATATTTTGGTATTTGTTTCATTAGTCCACTGTTAATAAGGTCCCAAAATATTTGACATGTCAGCAGTCAAGTTTTCAAGATATAGAATTTTCAAGAAGCAAAGTGTCACTTGCCACATCATCATGGTGATGTGTTTTGCCTCATATGATACATTTTGTATCATCATGATGATGTGTTTTGCCTCATATGATACATTTAGTTCTCCTCTCCCACTCCTGCACTGCTTTTTGCTCTTCAGAGAACGCGTAAACACCATGCTGGTTTGTGTGTGCATTTGTGTGTGCATGCTAGTTTGTGTGTTATGTGAGTTTTTCAGAGTTAAAAGATTTGCTAAACTGGAGGGGATGCACAGACTCTATGGAAAAACATTGTCTGATTTGGCTGTAGTAATCTAGAAGCTGCTGTACCCTAAAATAACTGGGAACATTCCCAGAACATTAGCTAAGATTCCCATTAAGTTCTAGTTAGGGTTTTATCTAACATTAGTATGATAACATCCCAAAAACATTCAGAGAATGTGTTTGATAAAATACATTTATTTATAAAAAATGTTTTAGTTTAAATATCCTTGAACGGTTCTCCTAACATTCACTAAAATGTTGTGCACAACATCTGTTACAACCACCGCAGAACATTCCCCCAAAGTGCGTATGTTTGTATAAAACATTTGCCTGTTGTTGCAAGAACGTTCCTATAACTCATGTAATGTGTTCTTTAAAGGTTTCCAGTATGTTTCATTAGGTTTTAGTAACAGTCTGGTGGGAACATTGTGGGGACATCACAAAATATAGGTTCCCAAAACACCAAAACTCTCCAGTTTGCAGATGATTATACCATTTTTCTTTTAGGGTACAAAAAAGTCACCTGATGTTACAAGAACACTCCCAGAACACTCCCTGTTCTTTAATGGTTTGGATACCAGAATGTTTCATTAGGTTGTGTGAACAGTATGGTGCTAACATTGTGGCGACATCATGTTTATTGCACCCCAAAAGAAACATTGCACAACTAGACAGTTTTTGTGTTTTGGGAACATATATTTTGTGACGTCCCCACAAAGTTCTCACCAGACAATTCCAACAACCTAATGAAACATTCAAGGAACCTTTAAAGAAGAGGAACGTTCTTGCAAGATTAGGCAAATGTTTTAAAGGAAAATTCTATAATCATCACTACGACTGGACAGTTTTTTTTTGTTATGAGAACATTTGCCGTGACCTAATGCATGTTCTGGGAACCATCACAGAACCAATTTTGGTTTGCTGGGAAGACTCTGGGCACTCTACTTCCATAGCAATGTACCTCATATCACTCCTAAAGTCTCCTCATAGCCCTGTAGGCATTTTTTAATAGAAGGTATCTCCACAGTAGGTGGTCTAGCTCTGCAGAATTTAATCTCATATGGGTATTGCGTGCAAGGGTTTAGTTCAGAGAGGCACCTTACACTGGACACCTGTAGAACTGTAAGGGTTATTTTCTCGAGGACAGACTGCACAGGGTGCTGTGGAGTGGTAGTGCAGACCTTTCAAGGCTTCTCTTTTCAGGATGGATACACAAACACACATGTACAGTGATCTTGTCCGACTGAGGATGATGTGTTGTATTTGTATATTTTATGGATCCCCATTAGCTGCTTCCAAGACATCAGCTACTCTTACTAGGGTCCAGAAAAATTAAGGCAGTTTATACAATTTTAAAACAATGCTATACATTCACAGATTTCACAACACACTGTGTGCCCTCAGTCCCCTACTACACCACTACCACATATCTACAATACAAAATCCATGTCTATGTGTGTGTATAATGCGTATGTTATTGTGTGTATGCATGTGTCTCTGTCTATGTTTCTGTTGTTTCACAGTCCCTGCTGTTCCATAAGGTGTATTTGTATCTGTTTTTAAATCAAATTTGACTGCTTGCATCAGGTACTTGATGTGGAATAGGGTTCCATGTAGTCATGGCTCTATGTAGTACTGTAGTCTGTTCTGGACTTGGGGACTGTGAAGAGACCTTGTGACATGTCTTGTGGGGTATGCATGGGTGTCTGAGCTGTGCACCAGTAGTTCAAACAGACAGCTCAGTGCATTTAACATGTCAATACCACTCATAAATACAAGTAGTGATGAAGTCAATCTCTTCACCACTTTGAGCCAGGATTGACATGCATATTATTAATATTAGCTCTCTGTGTACATACAAGGGCCAGCCATGCTGCCCTGTTCTGAGCCAACTGCAATTTTCTTAAGTACCTTTTTGTGGCGCCTGACCACACGCCTGAACAGTTGTCCAGGTGAGACAAAACTAAGGCCTGTAGGACATCCCTTTGTGTCTCCCGAGTGGCGCAGCGGTCTAAGGCACTGCATCTCAGTGCAGTCCCTGGTTCAAATCCAGGTTGCATCACATCTGGCTCTGATTGGGAGTCCCATAGGGCGATGCACAATTAGCCCGGGGTAGACCATCATTGTAAATAAGAATTTGTTCTTTACTGACTTGCCTGGTTAAATAAAAAAATATAATTGTTGATAGTGCTGTTAAGAAGGTAGATCAGCATTGTATTATGCACAGACTTCTCCCCATCTTAGCTACTGTTATATCAATATGTTTTGACCATGACAGTTTGCAAGATTTAGGTGAGGTTTAGGGTTTAGTGAATGACTTGTCCCAAATGCAATGCTTTTAGTTTTATATATATTTAGGACTAACTTATTCCTTGCCACCCACCCTGAAACTAACTTCAGCTCTTTGTTAAGTGTTGCTGTCATTTCTGTCACTCTAGTAGCTGACATGTATAGTGTTGAGTCATCCGCATACATAGAGACACTGGCTTTAGTCAAAGCATGGCGTGTCATTAATAAAGATTGAAAAAAGTAAGGGGCCTAGACAGCTGCCCTGGGGAATTCCTGATTCCACCTGGATTATGTTGGAGAGGCTTCCATTAAAGAACACCCTCTGTATTCTGGTATGCAGGTAATCCACAATATAGCAGGGGGGGTAAAGGCATAACACATACGTTTTTCCAGCAGCAGACTATGATCGATAATGTCAAAAGCGGCACTGAAGTCTAACAAAACAGTCCCCACAATCGGTTTATAATTTATTTCTCTCAGCTAATCATCAGTCATGTATGTAAGTGCTGTGCTTGTTCAATGTCCTTCCCTAGAGTTTGTTGTCAATTTGTTTACTGTAAAATAGCATTGTATCTGGTCAAACACAATTTTTCCCAAAAGTTTACTAAGGGTTTGTAACAGGCTGATTGGTTTGCTATTTGAGCCAGTAAAGGAGGTTTTACTATTCTTAGGTAGCGGAATGACTTTCGCTTCACTCCAAACTTGGGGGCACACACTTTCTAGTAGGCTTAAATTTAAAATATGGAAAATTGGAGTGGCAATATTGTCCGCTATTATCCTCAGTAATTTTCCATCCAAGTTGTTAGACCCTGGTGGCCTGTCATTGTTGATAGACAACAATAATGTTTTCCTTCCACACTCACTTTACGGAATTCTACATTTCAATGCTCGTCTTTCATAAATTGGTCAGATATACTGGATGTTTAGTGTCAGCATTTGTTGCTGGCATGTCATGCCTAAGTTTTCTAATCTTGCCAATAAAAAAATAATGAAAGAAGTTGGCAATATCAGTTGGTTTTGTGATGAATAAGCCATCTAATTCAATGAATGATTGTGATAAGGTGCGTCTCGGTGAGAGGTGTAGGAGTCAGGCGCAGGAGAGCAGGGATTTCTGAGAAGCGTGTTTAATATATAATTATATATATATACATAGTCCACCAATACAAAATTGGCACAGACGAAAATCCAAAACTACGCTCTCGAAGGAACAGAAACTCGTGCCAACACACGGAGGAACAACCACAGTTCCGACACTACATACAAGTGCCTAAATAGTGAAAACAATACAGAAACTCGTGCCAAACGCACGGAGGAACAAACTCAGTTCCGAAACTTAACTACACGTACGTAATAACGAAAACAAGAAACATCAAAGATAATCGAGCACAAATACACACAAGCTTAATCCCGCACGAAATAAGGCAGGTAACAGGTGCCCTATATACACACAGAAATAAACGCAATTGAAACCAGGTGTGAAAAGGAACACAGACAAAACAACCAGAAAAGGAAAAAGGGATCGGTGGCGGCTAGTAAACCGGCGACGCCGAGCGCCGCCCGAACAAGGAGAGGAGTTACCTTCGGTAGAAGTCGTGACAATGATGGAGCTGAGTTTGCCTTTTTTCCATAAAGATAATTTAAGGTTCTCCGAAGCTTTTTACTATCATTATTTATGTAATTTATCTTTGTTTCATAGTATAGTTTCTTCTTCTTTTTATTCATTTTAGTCACATGAGTTCTCTATTTGCAATATGTTTGCCAATCAGTTTCCTTCTCAACCATGCAATTTTTCAATTCTTCATCAATCCACAGGGATTTAACAGTATTTACAGACATTTCCTTGATGGGTACATGCTTATTAGTAATTTGAATAAGCAATTTCATAAATGTGTCAAGTGCAGTGTCTGTTTGTTCCTCATCACACACCACGGACCAACAAACATCAATTACATAGGAATCACTACAAAACTCATTGTATGACCTCTGTATTACCATGTAACTGTATATTCCGATGTCCTCACAAGGAATCTATCAATTACTTTGACATTGAGTCTGAGTCTGTATGTACCTCGCTTTGTGCACAGGGGCATTGTCATGCTGAAACAGGAAAGGTCCTTCCCCAAACTGGTGCAACAAAGTTGGAAGAACAGAATCGTTGAAAATGTAATTGTAAGCTGTAGTGTGAAGGTTTCCCTTCACTGGAACTAAAGGGCCTAGTCCAAACCATGAAAAACAGCCCAGACCATTATTCCTCTTCC